>NC_034597.1:2128525-2186497 GCF_900095145.1 Mus pahari | reverse complement strand
TGTGTGTGTGTGTGTGTGTGTGTGTGTGTGTGCGCGCGCGCACGTGCACACATGTATACATGAAAGGTAACTATGAGAGAGACAGAGATATAAAGCATGGAAGGCAGGAGATAGCGTAATGGAGTATCTGATATGAAAACGGAAGCATGGATTACTCTGGATAAAAGAGTCCAGCAAGGGTTGGGAGAAGAAGCAGTGAGTATATTACAGGCATGAATGAGAACAAAGTCAGATGATATTGATATTAAAATATCACAATTAAACCATTATTTGTATGTTAACTAAAATATGCAATAAAAAATAGGATTCTAAGAATGAGACGATGAAGCTTAAAATCAATTAGAATCCACGTTTCAACAGGAGTTTAAAGTAGTAATTTCCCTGTAGGATTTTATATTTTAATTTTTAATTGTATAATTTAATTGTATATGCATATGGGTGTGGCATAAACAATGCATACCAGAAGTTAAAAGGGTATTCTGATTGTACCTTTATTATAGAGTTTCTTTATTGGTTTTGTACTGCGTGTGGCAGCCTAGATATCCCAAAGTCAGTCCACAAGTTTCTGTGTTTCTGTGGTCTCTACCCCTCATCTCTCTCTGTTTACACTAGCTACACAGATATGGGGCTGCTTGTCTAGCTTTTATGCAGATTCCCAGAATTTGAACACAAGTCCTCATGCTTGTGCAGTAAGCCCTTTCCCACTGTGTACCCTGAGAAGTATTGATATTTATTTCAATAGAAACCATTCAACTGTCCAACTGTCATACCCACCCCTCGTGTCATATGCTCACGTTATTGCCCAAAGGTTTCCATGGACAGAATCCCTTTGCTCTGTTTCTGCCGATGGTCAGAGTCATTTGTAACCTAGGAAACAACACTGAGCTTGTGGTGAAAATATTTGCTTATTATCAGCTGAAAGAAGACTTTTTAAAAATATATATATCCTTCAGAAACAGTGATTTGTATTTCAAATTAGGGAGGAAGCCACAATAGTAACATTAAATTAAACTATGCAGATGTTTTACTGTTCTTGTTATAGTGGGAAATGAACAGTGTCTGAGAAGTGTTTAACTCCTTCAGTCCTCCCCATGTCCCCTGTGGCTGGAGAGTTGTGGGTTTTCTTTGTAAGTAGATCTCACTCCTTTCTGAGAACTTGCCCCTTTATGCTGTCTAATTAACCTCCTCTGGACCCCAGGGATTTGAAATAGCTGAGGCCTTAGGAGACTTGCTTACTATGTTGGCTCTAAGTATTCTTGTTAGGGGAAGACAAATGTATGATTAACAATGCATTAGCATCTGCCAAATGAAAGTACTATGTGAAGAAATGATATGAGTCAGGTAAATGGAAGGATGCTAACATTTTCCATTGTTTAATCTTGCTGCGACTGTTTTGGAAAGGACAATTCTGTTTTGATTAGCCTTCATTTTAAAAGCTATGAATTTGAAACATAATTATTGAATCAAGATAAACATATTTTCAACAATTTTTTCACTTACATTTCAAATGCTATCCCAAGGGTATAGGGAAAGTCCCCTATACCCTTCCCCCTCACCCTGCTCCCCGACCCACCCACTCCTGCTTCCTGAACCTGCCATTCCCCTGTACTGGGGCATATGATCTTCAACAACTTACGCATGAAACAGTTACTTGTCTGTTTCCATCATCCTGTGCTAAGTGAAAGGGATATCTGCCTGTGAGGAAGAAAGACAGGTTCTGTTTAGTTAGAGACTGTAGGAGACTGTGCTTAGAATGATCATGTGGATGGATTGTCTTCCAAGTAACCAAAGTGCTCATTGAGGGAGTTTCAGTTACCACCGAAGCTTTGGGCTCAAATAGTGAGAACTCCTAACTTCACATAAAACTAAGTTTAAAGACCCATGTTGTTAGAAATCTCTGCCCATTTTGTTTTTCAGGTATTTCCTTTAGTCTCTGGAAAGGTCTTCTAGATGACAACATGGATGGACATGAGTCCACTTGCGGAAGCCAACTTCCTGTGTACCTCCTCCCATCTTCCTGACCCACTGTTAGAAACAATACTCATGTTTGGACTGTTTCATCACAAGTTCTTAGAGTGACTTTCCCAGGAAAGAACTGAGAGTAGATGAAAAGAAATCTCTCAGAGGAGAGTCAGGTTGGGGAGTGAATGCTGGACATCTAAACAACCGCTGTTCATGTTCTAGTAAGGATAGGACTTCATCTTTATGTTTGCCACTTGAAGCAAATCTACTAATTTAAGCTATAGTTTATTCCCCTTTCCATGTTTAGTGTGTGTGTGTGTGTGTGTGTGTGTGTGTGTTTCATGCAAATGAATGTCAACTGTGCACATGTGTGTGCATACAGAATCCAAGAGTCCATAGCAGAACATTGGATATCTTCTTTGACCACTCCCTATTTTGTTACCTAAAAACAGGGTCACTAATCCAGGAGTTCATTTCATTTTTTGACTAGACTAACTATTCAGCAACCACTTGTAATTCACTTGTCTCTGCTGCTCAGTGAAGGGATTTTAGACATGGGTAGCCATGCTGGAGATGTGAACTCAGATCTTCATGAATGCAGGGCTCCTGCTTTCCATCCCCTGGGGGACCTTTCTTAGTGGTCTAAGAATCCCACTGACACTGAGTTTTTAGTGATTCAAAATGTTACTTTTCTGAAATACACAGAGATTACTTTTCCAAAATTCCCCTGGGAGAAAAATGGGTAAGAAGGATAGTTTTGAAATAAATAAATATTTATTTTTGGATTTTCTCTGGAGCTGCAAGGATTGCTTCACTTCGACTTATAGTCACATTAAAAATAGCATTTATCAAAAATATGATTTTTTAAAAAGTTGTAATTATTTTATGCTGGCTTCTCACCTATTGAAATAAAGAACACCATATGTGAAGTTTATAAGTCAGTAACATGTTTGCTACTTCTCCTGTCTAGAATACGGCACAGCTATTTCTACCTTATTTAGCCTTGAATGATCACATGATTTCTAAGAGCACCTAATATTCCTAAAACTATTGAGATTCTTCACATATTCACTTATCTTTTCATGGAGTTTCTTCTTGTTTCTGTTTAGGTTTGTAATGTAGGAAGTGTGGGCTAGGAAATCGAGGTGGACAGCCAGGATTTTAACAAGCCTTTCTATCAGCTGAAAACATATGTTTCCCTGATGTGTCTTTTTATAAGGCTTATAAGATGGTATTGACAATGTGGGTCTTCCACACACTTTCACCCCAATGTTCAAACAGCTGCCATCAACAGTATTCTAGATGTGCCTGATGGAGCTTGAAGCAGGGCAGACAGTAGCATCACACAGCCCCATACGTCAAGTTCATGTTTGAGGTCTGATGTCTGATGTCTGCTGAGGTTTTCACCTAAAAAGCCTTCAGTGGGATTTATAAAAGCAGAGGGGGGAAAAAAGGAAAAATCTGCAGATGCTGAGTACCATAGAGAAAATAGTACCAGTCATTACAGGAGTAACCTTCAACCTTTAGCCTCTCTGTGTGGTACCATTGGCACATCACAGGCTGTATACTGTCAAGCAACACTCAATGCTGACATTGATGGAACATGGTATAATGGGGTGGATCTTGCCTTGAGAGAGCTAGGCTCTTTCTTTCTATCTAATCTTCCTTTGAGAGTCAAGTCAGTAATCACAACCAGTACAGATTGCTGCCCTTTGTGTCTCTACACCTCTGCCTCATTCCGAACTGGACTAGACTCTGGCAGGAAGTGAATGGTCATTTGTAGGAATTCTGAGTCCGAGAGAGATGGACCCAAGAGTGATAACTTTACCTTGGATCTGGCAAGCACGAATCATTAGCCTGATGGTTGGATTGGCAGGGATCCATTAATAAGAATTTTGCATAATCAGTATGCTCATGGCAACTGGTAATAGACAGTGTACTTGAAAATGAAGGGTAAAACCTGCTGCATGTGTTAGATTAATGGTATCAGCTTAACAGCCACAGAGGGCCACAGAAGATGCCTCTCTGGAGGAAGGAAGCCTTGTCAGTCTCCTTCGTTCTTCAAGCCAGGGGTCCTTTCAAGTGTTTGGTCCCCACCAGAGCAGCAACATAGAATTCCTTCTAATCTGTAGAACTATTTTTTTTTCATCAAAATGTAAAATAAATTCGTTTTCAGTACAGGAATGGGATCCACTCAGGAAAAGTGGAGGGCAGATTTCCAGTTCTTTAGCAGTGATGAAGTCTTCATTTTTCATTTCAGGATAGGCACTATGAGAAAGTTTATAAACAATGCATGGTTCATTTACAAATAACAGGGCATTGTCACCCATTCCATGCCCTGGTGTCCTCCTATAGGATTACCTGCTTTCCCTTTGTGGCCTTGTTTTTGAACTAGGGTTCTCACAGCCTGCAGCTGGCATTGCTGGTGTTTCCTACATGTCCTTACCAAGCCTTCCTTTTTGTTTGTTCCCCACTTTTCAAATGGCAGGTGGTCAGATGCCCCAGAGACTTAAGCTCAAAAACTCATCCTAGGACCATGAGCCTAAGCTAGGGTGAATATGTGTTAGGAATTCAGTTATTCAGCCAACACTGAGCCCTAACTCTGTAGGTGGTGGGACTTGGCTCCCTTACAAAGCATCCCCTGGTCCCATGGCATATTAAGACTTTCTCTGATGACAGTGAACACAGCTAGATGCTCCTGCTTTCATCATCCTTGGCACCCCTTTATGTTGCCATCTGGCTGACTTGATTCATATATGCTAACCACCTGGCATGGGAAGAGAGCTGGGCTTTGGATCTCTGATCCTAAGATCTTAAGTTCCTAAGGACCTCGATATAATCTAAATAACACTTGCACATGGGTGTGACCCTTTATATCTCCTCAAACTAGGGAATGTTCTGTCTGAATTATCTTCTTTAGAAAAATCCAGAGGTTTGGTATGCCAACAGAAGAGAGCACAAGTGGGCAATCAATAGTCAGCATGTGACTATTAATAGACAAGGAGAAAGGGAGGCTATGATAGCATTCCACTTTAAGCACTGCTTTATTGATGTCACAGTGTGCAAAGGCAGGGATGGGATGGGGGTAGCTTAGTTGGGAGGACAGAACAGAGCCTCAGCAAGCTCTAAGACAGGCAGTGAATGATGAACACACCTGTAGCCAAATAATTAATTTGACAGCTTTATAGGGTTGCTCACCCCCCCATCTCTCTCTCTCTCTCTCTCTCTCTCTCTCTCTCTCTCTCTCTCTCTCTCTCTCTCTCTCTCTTAAAGATTTATTTATTGTTATATGCAAGTACACTGTAGCTGTCTTCAGACACACCAGAAGAAGGGCATCGAATCTAATTGTGGATGGTTGTGAGCCACCATGTGGTTGCTGGGATTTGAACTCAGGACCTTTGGAAGAGCAGTCAGTGCTCTTACCCTCTGAGCCATCTCACCAGCCCTCTCTCTCTCTTAATTAGTTTGAATAAAGGTTTGTTTATCTTGTTGATTTTCTAAATGAACCAACTCTTTGTTTCATTGATTCTTACCATTGTTCTCTTTNCCTCTCTCTCTCTCTCTCTGACCAATTACTTTCAATAATGATGGCAAACTGGCTTCTACCCCTGACTGTGTTAGAGATTATAATGTCAAAAGGGCCTTTGTAATGTCTTGCATGTCTTAATAAACCTGTCAGCTGAGGTTACATTATTTTCTAATTTCCATCAGGGAAACATGGGGTGGTACAGCTGGGCAAAGCTTACAGGTCATGGTGTGCGATTTCAGATTGGCGGGATGTGCCATGTCCCATCACTGCCATGGCTGTGTAGCAGTACATGTCAGAGAACAGGCTCTTTTTTAAATGAGGGCCGCACTGACACTTTGATGGAATGTTATCTTGTGTGCTGTGAGGAAGCCTGTTGATAAGCTCATACTTCATTCCTTGATCATAACTGGTGCTTTTGTGTATATTGTCCATCTCGTCAGATGAATCACTTTGCTCAAATATAGTTCTGAGATTATTATTTTAAAAAGTTTATTATTATTTGAAAAAGCTTCAGCAATCTCCCTTTGGCCTACAGCTTTGTGTTTATGATATTGTCTGCAGTGGTTCTGAGGAAGAGATTATTACACATGTCATCATTGTAATTCTGCTTTGAGTAAGATTCTAACCTCAACACTGGCCATTTAAAGACAAGCAGAATTCACAACTGACCCTGCCTCTTAGAGACTGGCCATAACATCATGTCTGTCTTAGTTTATTCTATCTCTGATGAACCATTACCATAAGGAAGGCTGGCCATATCAAAGCTGTTCAAAGCCTTCTCAGGATAGAAGAAACTCTTTATGACAGCAAACCAAAGTTAAAAACATTCAAACAATAGCCCTAGCTTTTCAGGAAGTTCTCTTGGTTCAGGATCAGCTACATTTATCATGACTGGACTGAAGGTCGGAGGGCATGTTTCACAGGACACATTGTACTTTCTGAAGGCATTAGTCCCACAGGGTAAGTGTTACTGTACCTCATCATTGCAAAGTACTGGAAAGGTCACAGGATGTATCCAAATGCACTTGGGTCATAAGGAATAAAGCAGGGATCCAAGCCCAGTTCTATCAACAGACAGTTAAGTCATCACAGAAACATGTATACATTGTCACACTTGAAACAGTGACATGGTTGACTGGTTTTAAAGGTTTTAGATCAGTATTTCTCAGCCAGTAGTTACTCTGACTTCTTTGGATTTTTGGCAATTTCTCAAAACATCTTAGATTGTCACAAAAGAGATAAGAGCTGTACCCTAGTGAATGCCACTAAGCTGCATGTAAAATTTGGAATAGACCTCACAGGAAAGGACCCAAACCCAAGACTGGGTACAAAAGTTGAAAACTTGTGTTATGTAGTGCAGGAAGCTAGACTTATAGGACCACCAGGGGGAGACATCCAGGAAGAAGTTCCCAAGAATCAGTAGAAGGGAGGAAGTCATTAGAGAAGAGGGTGGAAGAAGCTTCTAGATAGACAACAAACATGCCATTGAAGGAGCACAGGTGGGAAAAAATTGAAGAGCTCCTCTGGGAGCTGATCAGAAGAGAGCAAATGATGATGACGTAGGAGAAGGCAGAGGTTGTAGATGATCTGGTGCTCTGTGGGTTATAAAAAGATCCTCATGTTAGGTGAGATTTAAGGTGAGCTTATTATCTTAGGTGTGATAAAGTCCATATCTACCTGCTTTTGTATGACACTGAAGCATGTATTATTTGATAGTTAATATTATCAACGAGAGGGTCTGTGTCACCCAGGAAACAAATCTCTGTACATGTATATGAGGGATTTTCTAAGCTAGGTGGATAATTGGGTTATTTGATCCACTGTAAATGTGGACAGCAACATTAACATGGGCTGAGATCTGATTATGAAAAATGTGCAGATTACTTTCAAAAGTAAATAGGCATGCTGTGGGAGACTAGAGGAAAGATATACTAAAAAGAAGTCTATCTGGTGAAAACTTAAAATTGAAGGGCCTCAGGGAGGCTTTTGTTTCCAACAGTGCTGCATCTCCAGTGGCCGATATTGTCATTTGGCCATTCAATTCCCTTTATTCATGGTGTGGACTGTCAGCATCCAAGGGGGCTTTTTCATCCTTCCCTCACTTTACTCCAAATCATCCTTTGGTGATCTGTCCCATGTCCTGGTCTTACAATATCAGGCTTATATATTTCTTTCTGTTATCAGTGCCTCCTTCACTGCAATTCTCAGTACAGGATCTCCATATGTCTCTGCCAGTTTAAGAGATAAATTCATCCACATGCAGTTCTGCAGTGAGGCCCTTTAGATACTCAGGCATCATCAAGCCTGTGGCACTCTGAGTTTTCCCAGGTGCATTCATTTGGTATGTTTCCATATGCTGATTGTGACTTTGGGCCCTATCTTCCTTTCAGTTTGTAAAAATGAGGCGCACAGCTGCTTGCTTATGTCTGCCGACTCTGTCCATCGGTTCTGTCCATGCTTATCCCAGTATGTGTCCCTCTTGACTTACTGTGCACTATTTTCCATGTGCAGTATCTCTTCTGTCTGTGGCCAACATCCTCCCGCATAGCATGTGCCTTTGTTTTCCAGCCACAAGGAAGATACCCTTGGATGTAGCTGTTTTCCTGAGGACTCAGCCATGTCAACTTCCCTGGTAGCAGAACTTTGCCCAGGCACTACGAACTAAGCATTTGTAACCTTCATTATTAAAAGGCTTGCAGATCCCCCAGGCATTGGTTATGAGTCAGACCCTCTTCTCATCACAGTTGTGAAAACTGAGCATGTGTCCCAGATTGATCATGGCTGTATAGCTCGCTGATTTGGTACCATTTTGCTTTTACTGGCTCCATGATAAACATGGGGTAGGTGTCCATTGTGTCAACTGCTGCAGACATCTCAGCCAGAAGGACAAGACAGTTGGCTATGCTACTGATCTGCCACCTCTTAATGACCTGATAATTAAAAATGATGGGCAGATAAAAATAGAGCAGATGAACATAGCTCCACAAGGCAGTTCCTCTCTCCTGACAGTCACTCTCCTCAGGCAGGAGGTATGAACACTCAAGGACAGAAGCCAAATTAGACTTTAACTGGCCAGGAACACAATCATTCTCTCTCTCTCTCTCTTTTTTTTTTTGTGACTGTAAGTTTATGACATAATTAATTTGTTGTTTCTCTCTCACACTATCAGAGTACTGAGTGAATAATTATATTTGCTTTGTGTTTGAAGCATAGGGTGTTGTGTGTGTGTGTGTGTGTGTGTGTGTGTGTGTGTGTGTGTGTGTGAAAATTATCTGTTGAGGCCTGTTTCAAGACCAAATATATGGTCAATTTTGGAGAGGTACCATGAGGTGCTGAGAAGAAGGCATATCCTTTTGTTTTAGGATAAATCTCCTTGTACAAAGTTCAAGTCTAAGTGGATCAAGGAAATCCACATAAAACCAGAGATACTGAAACTTATAGAGGAGAAAGTGGGGAATAGCCTTGAACATATGGACACAGGGGAAAAATTCCCCAGTAGAACACCAATGGCTTGTTCTGTAAGATCAAGAATTAATAAATGGGACCTCATAAAATTTCAGAGTTTCTATAAGGCAAAGGAAACTGTCAATAAGACAAAAAAGCAACCAAAAAATTGGGAAAAGATCTTTACCAATCCTAAATCTGATGGAGGACAAATATCCAATATATACAAAGAATTCAAGAACTTAGACTCCAGAAAACCCAATAACCCTATTTAAAAATTAGGGAACAAAGAATTCTCAACTGATGAACACCGAATGGCTGAGAATCACCTAAAAATGTACAACATCCTTAATCATCAGGGAAATACAAAACAAAACAAGCCTGAGATTCCACCTCACACCAGTCAGAATGGTTAAGATCAAAAACCCAGGTGACAGTAGATGCTGGTTTGGATGTGGAGAAAAAGGAACACTCCTCCATTGCTGGTGGCATTGCAAGGTGGTACAACCTATCTGGAAACCAGTCTGGCAGTTCCTAAGAAAACTGGACATAGTACTACCAGAAGGTCCCACAATACTACTCCTGGGCTTATACCCAGAAGATGCTCCAACATCTAATAAGGACACATACTTCATTATCATTGCAGACTTATCTATAGGAGACAGAAGCTGGAAAGAACCCAGATGTCCCTCAACAGAGGAATGGATACAGAAACTGTGGTACATTTACACAATGGAGTACTACTCAGCTATTAAAAACAATGAATTTATGAAATTCTTAGGCAAATGGATGGATCTGGAGGATATCATCCTGAGTGAGCTAATCCAATCACAAAAGAACACACATGATATGCACTCACTGATAAGTGGAAATTAGCCCAGAAGCTCAGAGTACCTAAGATCTAATTTGCAAAACACATGAAACTCAAGAAGAACGAAGACCAAAGTGTGGATACCTTGATCCTTATTAGAAGTGGGGAACAAAACACCCATGGAAGGAGTTACAGAGACAAAGTTCAGTGCAGAAACAGAAGGAAGGACCATTCAGAGACTGGCCCACCTGGGGACCCATCCCCTAAACAACCACCAAAACCAGACACTATTGTGAATGTCGACACGAGCTTGCTGACAGGAGCCTGATATAGCTGTCTCCTGAGAGGCTCTGCCAGTGCCGGACAAATACAGAAGTGGATGCTCACAGTCACCCATTGAACTGAGCACGGGGTCCCTAATGAAGGAGCTAGAGAAAGGACCTAAAGAGCTGAAGGGGTTTGCAGCCCCCTAGGAGGAACAACAATATGAACTAACCTGTACCCCCAGAGCTCCCTGGGACTAAACCACCAATCAAAGAAAACACATGGTGGAACTCATGGCTCTAGTTGCATGTGTAGCAAAGGATGGCCTAGTTGGTCATCAATGGGAGGAGAGGCCCTTGGTCCTGTGAAGGCTCTATGCCCCAGTATAGGGCAATACCAGGGCCAAGAAGCTGGAGTGGGCAGGTTAGTGAGCAGGGGGAAGGGGGGCATAGTGGATTTTCTGGGGGGGAATCTAGGAAGGAGGATAACATTTGAAATGTAAATAAAAAATACCTAATTAAAAAAAAGAAAATTATCAGTATTGTAACATCTACTGTCTGACTAGAAGAAATCCTAATTAGCAACTCTCTAACTCTCTCTCTCTCTCTCTCTCTCTCTCTCTCTCTCTCTCTCTCTCTCTCTCTCTCTGTGTGTGTGTGTGTGTGTGTGTGTGTCATCCAAGCCTCCCCCTACCTCAACCTGTTGTTTAGTTGTACAGATTCCTGGTTGCTTATGCTCAGTTGCATTCAGCTCTGTTTTATAAGTAGCATTGCATTATTGGTTGAGAATTGATTTGAGTATCATGTGTTGTTGTTTGATACAAAACAGTTTAGCTAAACTGCCTGACATTACAACAGCTGGTAATGTCACTTCTGTTAATGTCTTTAACCACATTTTTAACAAAACAGCAGATGCTCATCACAAAAGCCATCTTCTTCCAGCAATTGTGTAAAATCAGCTCCTGGCTCTGGCTTGAGCAAAATCTGACTGAGTGGATCACTTGACCTCAGAAAACACATTTCTTTGTGGATCCTGAAATATCTGGCAGTAGGGACAAAAAGACAGATGTAAAGACAAACAATGCAAACTGTGAGACAAGTGCTCAGAAAATGTGACAAATGTAGCTCTTGGGGAAGAGAGTCTGTCTCAGCCTGTGACCACCAGCAGCAAACTGAGCTCAAATGAACAGTGCTGTCTATTAGCTAAATAGAATTCCCCTGCCTCTGGCAGATAAATGAAGTCATTCATTACTGCTTTTTAATTTCTAGTTTTGAGGTGGGCATCCCACATCTCCCCCCCCCCACCCCCCGCTACCTGAGCATTTTCTACTTCACAGAGAACGGGATTTGTGTTCTGACACAAGTTATAGGATCATACATTCTAAAATCTTTTCCCCAGGATGATTTTCCATGTCACCAACATCTTACATATAGATCTTTTTCCATGGCTCATAATGTCCCCTGCCTAATTTCTAATGGTCAAAAGGAATAGCATGAGAATTCCTTTCATTCATCCCTCTTGTGGGAATGAGTGATAAACTCTAAGATAATGTCTTTCTGCTACTCTTTAGCTGGGGACAGTTAATAGTAATTGTAGTCCAATATGTTTGCGAGTCTCTTTTCTTTAGTGTCCTTGCAAGTCTCTTTCCATCATAGGCTACATATTCTCTTCCCAGTCATCCTCTGTCATCAACTTTTTTTTTTTTTTACTTTAAGGCCTCTTGCTTTTGAGACATGTGTTTGTGCATTTAGCATGCGCCAAGGGAAACACAACTCAGGCAGTACATATTCTTGTAAGAATGTCTTCTCTGCAGTCAGAGGGTGAGCCACACAGTGTCTGCTCTGTGGGTCAGGGTGTGACGTGAGGCATATATTACATACTTTTCTTTTTGCCACCACAAAAGACCTGTCAAGAAACGAATTGAAGCCAGACTGGGTTTATTCTGACTTACAGTTTGTGGCAGTTAATCTATTACTCTAGGTAAATTGGGAAAATCACATTTTGCATAAAATACAGTAGACAGGCAACACATCAGCAGATATGGACACAAAGTTTCAAAGGTAGACCTCAGCTAGGATGATGCGTTCATTTAATGCATCAGGAGGCCAAGACATGAAGATCACAAGTTTGAGGCCATCATCGTCAATATAATGAGCCTCTACCTCAGAGCAAGGCCCAGAATTCAAATGCCACTAAAACAACAATATTTCAAAAATAGGGGGTGGTTTCAAAAGGAAGCCCTTTGGGACATTAATGATGACAAGAGTCTCAAGAATATTCATCTAAATTGAACACAGTGTCCCCAGCTGGAAACTATCAACATACACTTGACTACAGATTTATTATTTATTCCATAAGAGAGCCAGCACCATAGAGGGTGGTAGAATATCTTAGAGATAGGGTGTTTAAGACAATCTAGACATTGGTTGGGTTGTGGGAAGGAGTGTCCAGAGAAAGCTAGATGCATTCTGCTCTCACAGTATGGAGTGTCTGTGGAAACAGCCATGAACAAGATATCTATGACTTGTTGTCTCAATAAATCTCTTTAGGGAGTACAGCCTAGAGTTAGGCTTAAGCCGTATGTAGTCTTGAAGGAGCAGTCACTGCCATTGCTCAAAGGACAGAGATGGTTGGCGTCTTATGGGTTGAGCAATGGCCTTTTTATATATGTTTAGACAGAACTATGAAACCTCTTGCTTATCTTCATTTATAATGTCTCAAATTTATAAGACCTTTACTGAGTTGTCAGTGTTTAGGGAGAGTATTTATATGCAGCACAGGAACACTACGCACTGGGAGGAGAGTGGCTTCTGACTCTAAGCCTAATGAATGTCAATGCTAGCTTTCAGAAGCTTGAAAGCTTAGCTTGTCCTGATTCTCTCCCTCTCCCTTCTCCCCTCCCCCCTTTTCCTCCCTCTCTCCCTCTTTCCTATTCTCCCCATCTTCTTTTTCTCTTTTCTCCCTTCTTGGCTTCTTTCTTCCCAGTCAGAGCAATTTCACCCCCTTTGCCAGGTATTGATTCAGAGATGAGGTCATCTAAACCAATTTGGCCCCATAGAGGTAAAAGGAGGTGTACTTGTACTTCTGTAAAAGAAAAACCAGTCTTTTTCAGAAATTGAGCAGAGCTTAGCAATAGCTACTAGAATCCACATAATCACCATTTGGGCAAATAGCCTAAAGGCAGAGTTTTCATTTTGTCTATGGAGCAAAGAGCTCAAAAGCTCTGGGGCCAACCAATGACGCCTGGAGTCACTATGCCTCCCTGAACTTGCTGCATTATGAAATTGTGACCTTCTGGTTTCTATAGCTGAGAACAGGCTGGCTGCAACTCAAGCACATTCCCAAGCGTGAAGTGCAAACATGGCTTAAAGCTTATCTAGAATGCAAACTACATACTTTTTAGAAATCATCGACATTTACATTTTCTGCTCTCTCCCCTCTCACTTTTGTTCCAAGCTTTTCCATCTGAACTTTCGCTGCCTGCATCTGTCTGCCCCACACAGAAACTCTCTGGCTGCTGATCCTAAGAGCTATTATTATTCTTTCTTTAGAATATTATATTGTGTTCAAACATGAAGGAATATTAGAGATTATTCAATCGAAGCCCTCAAAGGGCCAGGGAATCAGAGTTTTATAAAGGTCAAACACCTTCTTACAGAGCAACTGGACTTTCCATGCAACAGTAGATGACTGTTTTTCCTTATGGATATATGGCTAGTTCTGAGCCCTGATTCCCTGCTGTTGGACCTGTTTCCTAACTTCTATTAGACTCCCTGTCTGGCATATATACACATATGGCACATATACACTGAAACCATTACTGTATAGCACACATTTCATGATCAATGTTTATTCCTGATTAAAGGACAGCTGTTGAAGTACAGATATCATTTTAATCATGTGTCATATATAATGTGTCTTATGTCTTTAATATTTTATAGACATGCTCCTCCAGTTACTATGGAGCTATAGCCCAATAAATTCCTCACAAGGTCAGAATAAAAGCTAATTGGTAAGTTGAAAATCAGATAATTCTAGCTGCATTGCTGGGTATGAGAGCTTAGGAAGTACTGAACTCTCTAGACGATCCACTGCTTCCTTTAACAATTGTTTGACTATTGACAGCTCTGGCTCAATGCTGTATCTATGCATTGGGAAGGAATGTTGGACCACATATTACCAGTCCAAGAAAAGATCAAAATTTCCAGCTCAGAGTATGATTTCTACTAAATTATCAAGCCATGCAGTCTAAGTAGGGACTATCAGTCTTGAAGAAAATACAGTTCTGTGAGCATATTAACAAATGTTAACTAGGACTCAGTATTATTTCTGTTTCCAAGGGGACACAGTTATGAACAGTACATTAGAAAGACAAGGGAGGATAGTATTTGAACTATTAAAATAGAATTTCTAAAAGTTGTGTTTTATATTTTTAGGTTGCATTTATAATATAAGGCTACTGTAATAGCTGAGTCTTTAAATATCTTTAAGACAGTTTTTTAAATTTTAGACATCAAAATGATAGATCAATTTTTTTTTACAGTTCTCTTTTTTAAGCTAGAAAACAGTTGACATCATTGGTGGTTACTATGCAACAATTAAGATGACATTTCAATAGAATTTTTAAAACTACTGTTTACATAAATGGGAGGATTATGTTTTTTGGACACTCTGTGTTGTGCCAATGAGTAACATTAGAAACTTTTTAAAATGCCATTAAGAGGGATAGACTTTTCATGGATGGTGGTTGGAGTATAAGTTGATGTATAGGGTGACCTTATCACAAGCAACAAACTAAACAGAGTCAAAGAGATGCTTTAGCCAAATGTGATAGAGTGTAGTTGTAATCCCAGCTCTTGTGATTCTGTCACAGGAAGACTACTGTGAGTTTAAGGCCAGGCTAGGCTACAAACCAGCCATGGCTAAGTTACCAGAAACTGTCTAAAGTCACACAGATCATTTTGGGTGGGAGTGAGTTCTGTTGCATTTTCTGTGCTTAGCTCGTTGTCTTTGATTGGCTTCAACCTACAGGGAATACAGGAATGGGGAATTAACATCAACTCTACAACTGGCATCTACTGCTGTCTAGGTCATACATTTGCAGTGTGTCACATAGGCTACACAAACTCACCAACTCTATAGTCTTCCTTATTTTTTAGCACCTTACTTGCTCCTTTGATTCTTTGCAACTAATAGATATTAGTGTGGTATCTCTGCTTTTCTATGCCATTGAATAATTCAAAATATAAATTGGCATTTTACATGAAACAAATGTTTCATACAGGCATAAGTAAATTGTCATAGAGATTATTTAGTAGAAGAAAATGATTAATTGTGCCTTTTAATCATTGTCCCATTATCATATGAAATAGTCATGCCATAGGACCCATTTCACTAATGAAGGTTTAGCACCACTGAAAGCATATTTGCATTAATGAAGCATCAGAAGTTATTAATTGGAATCTAATAACAGTTTGGAATATTGTAAGTTTGTATTAATTGGAAACAGACTTGTCAATTTATTGGCAGTGTACCTCTTGTGAAATTGAGTCACTATACCTTGATGAGTTACAAAGAGGTAATTTGTGCACTGGCAAGGTTTCAGCTCAACTGTGCTGATTTTATTTTTGAATCACTAACTTTTCATGATGTTTCTTTTTTTGTTTTTTTTGTTTTTTTTGTTTTTTTTTTTTTGGTTTTTTTTCGAGACAGGGTTTCTCTGTATAGCTCTGGCTGTCCTGGAACTCACTCTGTAGACCAGGCTGGCCTTGAACTCAGAAATCCGCCTGCCTCNCTCACTCTGTAGACCAGGCTGGCCTTGAACTCAGAAATCCGCCTGCCTCTGCCTCCCGAGTGCTGGGATTAAAGGCGTGCGCCACCATGCCCGGCTTTTTCATGACGTTTCTTATATTAAACTGTCTTATATTCTTGACAACAGCGCCCAACTATAGCCTACTGAGTTTCCGACCTGTTCATTAGCCACCTAGTAAGAGGAATATTATGGACTAAAGCAGGTGTGGTTTAGGAAGCAATGCTCATTAAGAGCAACTCATTGACTCACCTCTCCAGGGAGTTGGGATGGTTAACCTAATTTACCAAAATTGTAAGACGGGGAATCACCCAGGAGACTAGACTCTAGGCATGTATCCAATATCTGATTAGAGTAATTAAAGTGGGAGGGATTGTCCATTCTGGGTGGCACATTCCCTAGACTGAGATCTCAGACTATATAATGTGCAAGGTAAACTGAGATCTGACATTCACTGCTCTGTTTCATGATTGTGAATTTGATGTCACCAGCTGCATCGTGGTCTGCCTTGACTTCTTCATCATGATGGATCATACCTTGGAACGGGGAGCCAAAATAAACCCTTTCCCCTTTACATTGCATGTCTTAGGGTATTTTATCAGAGCAACAAAGAATCCAGTATTAGAATCATCTTCATTATGCATCATCAGTGCCCCAGTTTATTTGCTATCTGCTTGTGTCTTCCTCACAAGGACCTCCTCTCTGAAGAATCAGAACCATTCTGCCAGTGCTCTTCATTTGATGCCCAACAACTCAGACATGCAGGACACAGTGAATGGATGACTGAGGTTTGGGAAAGATATGCTCCCACTGAGGGCAATGAGTCTAGGGTACCTTTGACTTAATCTAGACACTAGCGTTTATTATTCTAGAAGAAGAAAGGCAAGAAGGTGTTCATGCATATTCTGAACCCAATTGAGAAAGACCTGGATTTTCTAACATTTCTTTCTTTCTTTCTTTCTTTCTTTCTTTCTTTCTTTCTTTCTTTCTTTCTTTCTTTCTTTCTTTCTTTCTTTCTTTCTTTCTTTCTTTGGTTTTTGGTTTTTCAAGACAGGGTTTCTCTGTGTAGCCCTGGCTGTCCTGGAACTCACTTTGTAGACCAGACTGGCCTCAAACTCAGAAATCTGCCTGCCTCTGCCTCCCGAGTGCTGGTGAGCCACCACGCCCGGCTCTAACATTTCTTAATTAAGAATTTTGTGGTAACCAATATTTATGATAAACCTCAAAATAAAATTTCTCCATAGTAATTAGTGCTTTTGTTGTCTTTAAAACACAAAAAAGAGTTCGGTACAGCTGGGCCAAGTACTAAGACCAAACAAAGGCAATTTTAAGTGAAATTTATCACTCATTTATGAGGATGGGGTGGGTGGTGAGCACAGGGCGCTGGGGGGATGTCTTCCTCCTCTGTCGTGTCTCCCTATCCCTTCCTCTTTTAATTGCCTCAGTACTCAACCTTTTCCTTTTAAAATTTGATTTTCTAGTGAATTGTGTAAGAAAAATAAGATCATTTCACATGGTGCCTTCAGAGACTGTGGATGGTAGAAAGACATGTACACAGGCCATTAGCAAACATGGGTTCTGATCTGGGCTCTATAACAACATAGCTGGAAGACCAAAGCAAAACCTTTTTTTTTTATTTTTCCTAAATGTCATCTGGAAGATTCAGACTTTTTTTGGTCTGCATTAAAGAACTTTTATAAATATAGCCAAGCCTGGCGGTGGTGGCGCACGCCTTTAATCCCAGCACTTGGGAGACAGATTTCTGAGTTCCAGGCCAGCCTGGTCTACAGAGTGAGTTCCAGAACAGCCAGGGCTACACAGAGAAACCCTGTCCCAAAAACAAAACAAACAAACAAACAAACAAACAAACAAACAAACAAGCAAATAAATATAGCCAAAAATGAAGGTAAAACTCTCAACTCCTAACTGGTAAGGCAAAGGTAAGCTGTTCGGATGCTCACTCATTGCCTGTGGAAGTAATCCAACAGAAAGAAGCAGGAGACAAGTCGTCTTTTAGTTCAACCATGAGCAATGCATCATTTATTATGCCAAGTGCCCCAGATTCACTCAGTCTTCATTTGGTGCATTCAAAACTATGCTTTTGGAAGCTAGAGGTTTGGGGCAAGCATTATATTACTTGCTGCTCTGGTGTAGGACCTGGTTTCAGTTCTTAGCACCCACAAGGTGACTCACAACCATCCAAATCCCAGGTCCAGGAGATCCAATACCCTCTTCTGACCTTGGCAAGCACCAGGCACCCACTTGGTTTGCATACATCCATCCAGGTAAGACAATTTTATGCATAAAGGAAAATAAACAATTCTAAGTGTTCATTTGATACTTTCAAAATTGTTGTTGAAACCAAAAAGTTAATATAAGTGTAAACTGAGATTATAATGTTATAACATTGTAATACAGAGGCCTCCAAATCAGAGCAGTAACATAAAGTGTTTCATCATAGGAAAGTTATAAAAAAAATCCTTTTTTTTATGGTATAATAACTCCTGTGCTCAAGGATGATTCTAATAACATCCTTACGCCTAGAAAGCATGCCATGGAAAGCCGAGGAAGGACTGATTGTAGAGGAATTCCTGAGATGCCATTGTTTAGTGCTGCCTAGCAGAAAAGTGCTAACATCCTTTGTGGACTTTGCCTGGCTTCTTTTCCTTTGTCATATAGGAGTTTACATCATTTTCTTAAAATGTCTTGTTCTTCCCGTAGTTGAGTACAAGTTATTAAGTCTCCATTTTTGTATCATGTAAAACAGCCTGTGGCTGGAAAACTGTCTCCTGTCTTCTTACCCTGTGTATATACCCTGTATTTTACCTTCCCTGCTGGCTTATAGTTTATGACTCCTGAGGAAAGGGATCAATTAATTTTTTCTATGTGTTTAGGACAACATGCTATTATTATTATAATTTGTGATTTTTGATAAAAATGTAATAATTTATTTAATTACATGCTATACATCTCTGGGCACATGTGAGTGTGATTCCTACCAAGAGATACTTGTTCATATTATACCAATTTTAAGTGAAATTCCCTGGTAGAGAAACTTTTAAATACAGAGTATTTGCAATCATTATGCTGAGGATTGAACCCTAAATCTTGCTTATTTCAGTGAACCAGACTCCCAGTCTTACATTTGAAAAGGATGACCATTTATTTACAATGGATCATTTTATAGCAAGATTCCATTTCTCCTTTACTGATTCACCAACATGCTATCGATCAACTTGTGTGGCCAGCATCTTTTCTTAGTGCTACTGCAACAAAGAAAACATAGACAAATCCTCATGTCCAGAAAGACTACATTTATTGGATAGTAGAGGGTACCAAAAAGAAGGGGGGCAAGAACAGTCAGTGAATTTTTGGAAAGGGATACTAATTTTTAGATTTCTGTGTGTATGTGTGTGTGTGTGTGTGTGTGTGTGTGTGTGTGATATGTATTTGTGTTGGGATTGTGATTCATGTGTATGTGTGTGGTGTTTGTATGTTTCTATAAGGTGTGCGTATGTTTGATATGTATTTGTGTGGAGTGTGTGTGGTGTGTGCTTGTGTGGGGATTTGTGTATGTATGTCTGTGAATAAGGTTGTATGTGTGGTATTTGTGGTATGTGTGCATGTGTGTTTTTATCTCATTTATGTGTACACACATATGCATGCGTGTGTGTGTGTGTGTGTGTGTGTGTGTGTGTGTGTGTAGATTTATTTACAATGAGGGAGGTGTCTATATCTTAGAAGAGCATGTCATATTCCCTGATGCTGGAGTTACAGGTGGTTGTAAGCCACCCTACTAAGGTGCTGGGAACTGAACACAGGCCCCATGTAAGAGTAATATACACTCTCATCCTCTGAGCCATTGTCCCCACCCAAAGATGATAACGTGGATGTGAGGTGTGAAAAAGATTTGTTGAAGAAATGATGCTTCAACATGAACTAGAATGAAGCAGAGTTCTAACACTTCTGCAGAGCCTGAGACCTGCTGGCTTCTCTTCTGTACTTTTGGTATTTTAAGAGTTTTCTTAAACCACTAGGACTTCAGCCTTGTGAGGGTATTCCAGGAATCCGGGCTGCATGAATAGACATGAGTCTCAAGTGGAAAAGACCTTCAGATCTTGGCCTGGAGTTTGTAAGGGGAGGCCAGGGGAAACTGCTACAGTGTACTACCACTTGATTTCTCTTTAAGGATTTGGTGGTTGCTGGGTGAATAGACTATTTGGGATGAAAGACAGGGAAAGCTAAGTTTAGAGGCTTTGAGAGTGACTCAGAGAAGGAGAGTCATTGGCTTAGATTTGGTGCTGATGTTGGGATTTGTGAGAAATGATCAGAATTTTACACCCTTTGAACATCCTTATCTATATTATATTTAGGCATATGAACTAATTTGTTAGACTTCCCATCACATGCTGATTAGAGAATTCAACTTTTAGTTAAGGCATGACTTACTGCTCTTAAATCTGAGTAAATACATTGGCCGAGGCACAAATGCAGAATTACAACAGCCCCACGTCCAGTCTTCTTCATGTAGGATCTTTTAGACACTTTAGGCTTCCACTTCAAGCTTATGATGGCTTATAGAAAGCTTTTAGGTGTGTTACATAGGAAATTGCATTTCTTGCTTGCTTTCTTTTGTAAAAAAGAAAAAGTAAAATAAAATGACTGAATTGTTACAAGTTAATGAGCAAAACCAAAATAATTCCATGGGAGAGACAGTCTAAGAGACTAGATCCCTTGATACATTTAAACACATTTAAACCATAGTGATCCCCAATTTCTCCTATCAAAAGAATTGCAAATATGTCCTGACAGGTGTTGACAATGTGGCTCCATCAGAAGAAAAACACGGGTTTATTTTGTTATGTCTCTGTGACATCCTGTGGTTAGAACAGCGCATGCCATGTCTCCATCCTGTGGCCACAGAAGTGGTGCTTCTGTTGATTCCACAGGACATGCGTCTTCCTCAATAGGGGTGGGGCTCTCCTTAAAGCTTACAGACTGAGAGTATGGATGATTGAGTCCATGCATGGTGTTAACTGTATTCCTACAAAGCAGGGAAGGTACTATGAGGGTCACAAATGTTTGCTGTTCTGTAGGCTCTCAGGGCTTCCTGTCCTCTGGCAGCATAATGACAATGGCTCAGTCATTAAAGAGTTTGCCATTACGATTGTAAATACCTGAGTTACTCATGTAAAAGGCCAGGGAACAGAGAAAATACCTGTTATCCCATCACTGGGGAGGCAGAGGTTTGAGGATCCCTTGCGGGTATTCTCGTCAGCCAGTCTAGCCAAATCATCGAGCTGATGGTTAAGGAAGAGAACCTATCTCAAAAGAATAAACAGGAGAATGATTTAGGATGACCCAAGGGTCACCTCTGGCTTCATGTCTATGCACATCCTTCATACAGATGTGCATACACACATGGATACAATCTATACCACACACTAGACATTTTTCCAAGTAATTTAATGTGTTTAGGTCAGAGGTACTGCATATATTAATGGAATAGCTACATGGACGTCTTTTAATATTCACACACACACCTGCTATCCCAATGTGCCTACAATTATTTTTCACTATGTAATGCAGTAGAAGGTTTATGGTTCCCCCATTTTCAAACACTTGCCTCATCTTCGACCCGTTCATACTCATCTCATTCTACTTCAAATATGTTCATGTGTTCACATATGGCAAGCGATGTGATATGCAACTCCAGGCCTTGTCAGTAGGAATGCTGTATGACACTGCCCCACTGAAAGGGCTGGCATTTTGCATTGTTTCTCCCTAGCTATGGCAATTGTAGATAATACCTTATTCCTTGCAAACATGATCATCAAATGATAATGTTTCAGACATTTCCATTGGGCACAACAGACAATATTTGACCGCTTCATTTCCTGCCAGTAATCTGGTATAGGACATGAAAGGGAAAGTTTCTGTATTAACCCCCTATGCAGAGACCTCGTTACCCCTGAATATGCTTAGTGACAACTGAGTCAGTCAGAGCCCCTAGCTGCAATTTTCTGCTGTCCTAATTGTGGCCTGGCTAGGCTCTCAAGTACCATGGCAATAGGCCTAAAACCATGCACAAATGGTCCTGGACTTGTTAAACTGATGCCATTCACCAACTGCTCCATTCTCCCTGCAGCATTCTTTAGCAGCCATAGCTTTGCAGCTGGCTTCACTGGGTGGGAAAGAAAAAAGTGTGAACGGGATTCCTTTTCTTAGCGAAGAAATACTTAAGGGTTTTTTTGTTTTTTTTTTTTGTTTTTTTCTATTTCCATGTTATTTTCTTCTCCCGAATAGCTAAACAAATAAGATTTTTAGAAGTCTGCCATCAAGCTGGGAATGGTCCGCCCAGGGTACACCAGAGCAGGCTTGCATTTTCCTTGTGTTCTGCGGGGCAGACTTTCACCTGTGTATTGTGATGTCAGCTGTGTTGGAGACAGAGCCACAGGTCCTATGTAGTTTACATCTTGTTCCTGCTGTGCCTCACAGTTTGATGGCAGGATGCATAGGTTTCCTTCTAAACCCACAGCCACTGACTGGGGTCTCTTTTCTTAAATCAGAAAGACCCACAGTTGAAGTGTTCTTATTCTAAATCTCTATAGGTCTTATGTTCAGTTCACAGGTAAGATTATTTCTGCAAAAAAGAAAACAAAACAAAACAAAACAAAATAACAACAACAAACAAACAAACAACAGGGATTTGAAAGCACCTACCAGGCTTGCTGTCCTGAAAGTGGCTTTGGAATGCTTTGTTTGTATTGCAGGAGGCTTTCCCCCCTGGTTGGACTCATTAATACTCTTTTGTGAGCACTATTTTGCTTTTTCCAAATAGCTTCTGCTGAACAGCTTCCTCTGGTGGAAAATCCAATTTAGTTGCAAGCAGCATTAACAGTTCCGCTCCTTCATTTTTCTTCCTCGGTAACAGAAAAATAAAAGATTGTGTGTCAAAATGGAGATGTGAGATGTACGACATTAGCGGTTCTATTAATAAATTTATGCGGCAATTATTTAGCTTCGCTATTTGTATTTAGCCAGGACTGAAGACGGCTTCTCTGTATTGTGGGAGCCTATTTGTCATCCAAATACATTTCATTTTCATGGATCTTATATCTTTGGCCCAAATTTTTACTGCATGTGGACACACAGTCAGAAGTGTTAGCTGTATTATACACTCTGAAAAAGTAACCTTCAGGTGTATGTTTAATTAGACTTAATTGAAAGCTGGAGTTAATGATATTTACCTACAATTTTTTTCCCTCCTTAGGAGACTAGAATTTCCCCCAGTTCAGATAAGTCCACCTTGATCCACATGCCCCGAGGGGGCTGCTGAATCCTGCTTACCCCCTCTTAGGGTGGTCAGAATATTCCCTTCCTCTGCTGCACTATTGGCTGTGGAGAGGGCACATTCAAAGTCAACATACAGAGAGCTCTTCTGGCACAGACCCTGCAATGAAATTCAGTCCTATGCAGAGTAAACCTTCTTGGGAAACAAATCTAATGGAATGCAGCTGAGTGGAGAGAGAGAAGAAGTGAATTGATGGTCCCATTCGGTTGAATACCTGGATGTAGTAATGCTGGAGCTGGCTTGTACGACGCCACCATAGCCTACTGTTACAGTTTCATGATTCTGCGTGCTGGTCAACATCATCGTGTTAGTAGTTTTAAATTAACCGTGGGCCAGGACAGTCTGTGACTTTTGTTTTTAAGGGAAGTTATATTAAATATTTACCAGACACCGATGCCTACACCATTCAAAGTGAAGGTGGCACCATTCAGGTCCTATGAGCTGAGGAATGGGTGCCCTAGTCTAGGGCTTGTCGCCCTCCCCCTTTATCATTTTACTTGGTACTTTGAGTTAGTGTGCAATCATATACAACTCTGGTTTGGATGCATGGCTTCTTACTGTTTACGATCGTGTTATGATAAACATTTCTGCCAGTGTCATACGCAGTGAAGTCACAAGGGAACGAATGAAAGCTTTGAATACAAAGCCATCAGGTACTTACTGAATATTAAAAATATTTAATGGAGGATCTGAAATTCCTGTAACATTTTCATAGCTGCTGAGGAGAGGTCATTCACCAATAGCTCCTGGTGCCTTCAAGAGAGACACAAGGGAACAGCAGGAATGGCTTGGCAGCCTTTGACTCCTCTCTAAGGTTCACACCCTTTGGGGGAAAATCAAGTAACGTGGCGTTTGAAGACGGTTACGGAAGTGATTTTATTTCCAGAACACAGTCATCCAGACTGAGGCATTCCTCGTTTATCTTTAGCAGTCAGATGCATCAGTATGGCATGTGGAGTAGAATCGCCTTATTATTATTTATCTTGTGAACTTGAAGACCACATTATTTGCTGGCAAATCTTGAATATTCTGGCTCAGAAAGCCATATTCCGAAAAATACATGAATGTAGAGAAGTCTTACATCTTTATACTGTGTTCAAGTCTGAACTAAATTGCAGACCAAATATATTGGAGATGCTTATAGCCTGAGTGCTATGGGCTTCGATTTAATTCCTGATGCTTTGTTGCTGGCTATTAGCACGTGCCCCACATGCCTGCGTGCAAAATCATTAGACAAATTTGAAAGCTCCTGACGAAACTTGTGCATAATTTACATACTATAAGTGTAGATATGGAGATTGTCATTTGTTCGAGGTACCAAAATCAAGAGAAACAGAAGTGAAGAGACATTATTTGAAGAGCCACTTGTGTGCACACACGGGAAAATTTCTGGTGACTACAAAGGCTGTGTACTGTTTTCAGTGGAACAGAATTCAAAGGGAAAATGCACTGTAGGATGCTCATCTGGCAGGAGGAGCATATGATGAGGATTTCCGATGGGTCAGAGTTAGTTAAAGGGCAATGCTAAGGGATTTAGTGAAAGACTTCTGAATAAACCCAAAGATAATGTCACCAGAATTCACATTTCCTCTCTAAAGCAGGTTGGATGTATCTGAGTGCAGCTGTATCCCTTCCATTTATTTACACAGGCCTTGCTCTTTGCCACACTATTTTTCAAGACCAGTTCAGTTATTTAAGAATTAAAACTTAAAATCATTGAAAAATATTCAAGACTTCTCTAAAGCTTAGAGTAATCAGGTGGGCCTTTTTGTATTTTATTTTGCAACTTTGTTTAAGGGAGGATTTTTTGTTTTGTTTTACTGTTATTTCATTTTATTATTATTATTTTACCACAAGCTCATCTCCTACCTCTCCAAGATTCAGAATTACAGACCTATAGCAGCCAAAGTCAAAGTGGGTTAGAGAAGAAAATCAAAATAACTTTTTGAGCTACACTAAAGGTTCAATAAATTAAAGGAAATTATCCATACCTACTGTTATGCATAGTGACTAAGACATATATCCAGTACTATTGTTATTGTTGCTATCATTATTATTATTTTTTTAATTATTTACTATTGACCCCCAGACTTTGCTTATTAGCATCATTAAGCAAGTAGTTAACATTATTTGATGGTTTGAGTCATGCTTTATTACTTCATGTCAGAGCATCCCCAGATTCTGAAGCTTAAGGCCACAGTCATGCAGTGTTTACTGTTTTGGTGAGTGACTCATTTGGGGTTTTGCACAGTGCTGCAGTGTCTGACTCCACTTTGCTTTCCATCTTCCTTCTATTGGCAGGCAGACTACCTATTCCATTGACTTCCATTGTCCTGGCCATGCTAGAGAAGCAACAGGGCCCGAAGACTCACTTGATACCTTTTTAGATAAAGCAGAAGTAAGACACAGCATCACTTCTACCCACATGCCTATGGAAGGTCTCATAGCCAAGTTGACAGTAGAGTATTCTGTTATCTACTTTGTCACTGAGTTCCTAGATTGGCAAACAGGTGTGGATCCAAAGGAGGGAAGGCAATGGAGGCAAGAATACTGTCTTCTATGCTAACTAATCACATGGTACATGTATTCTTAGTGCTTAGTACTCTATCTCCAGCAAAATAATTGAGTGTTTTCCATAGGCATTAAAAGCTGCTGCAAATCCAGTTTTCTTTCGTGAGCTGGATGCCGGAAAGTCTAATGCACAGCATTATCCCATTACAGCAGCCATATCCTTAGGATTCTTGGCATTTTCTTATTCTTAGCCTTTTCTTTATCCATATCCTTTATTTACTTGTTCATTTAACCTATTTTATTAAAATTGTGCTATTTTCTCCCTGTGTTTTTTTTTATTCTTTCCACTCATTTCTAGTATAAGAAAGAAGAAATATAATAGTAATTTGAGTGACAAACCACCTTCACTGTTAGATCCCTTACTTATAAGTAAGATACAGATAGCATTGCAATAACTAGCATTTATTGAACAGTCCTTCTTGTCTTGGGATGCAAGCAGAATGGCTTTGAAGTAATAGTCAATTCAGTTTCCCAAACAATCTTAGGATGTATGTGCTCACATTATGTTATCCTTACAGAAACCAATACAGTTGATACAGCTTGCTCAGGTCTTGCAGCTGATAAATATACCAGAGCTATGGTCTGAGCTGTGAAATCTGGCTTTGAATATCACATTCTTAGCCACTAAGTTATATCTTCCCTGCAACCGATGCACTAAAATAAAGGATAAAATGAAATGGGTGGTATTTCTTTTCTCCTCTCCTGAGGCCTGGAGCCAACTTTTATCACTTGCTTGTCTTTTATTCTGTCTGTATCTCTTATAAATATTTCTAATTAAATAGTCGTCTGCTAATGGCTTAAAAATACTGTCTAAGCTGTGTGACATTTGGCATTCCAATTGCTAAGATTGAATAGAAAACTTTAAGGATCCAGGTCAAATGAATCTGATTTATGAATCACCGTTAGCAGTGCAGAAATGTTTAGCACAACTGTCCTCGTATTTATGAGGAGCATAATACTTCCAGGTACATTTTATGTTTTCTGCAGAAGCTTGGTGGTAAATGGAGAAATTAAACTGGAAAATATGGAGAAATCAGCAGAATAGCACACACCTGCTCAAAACATTCATTTTATTGATTTAACAGTTGACTCTTTAGGGTATGTTTCTGGAAACATTGGCTCTTGGCATGAAGAAGGATTCTCTGTGAATGAATTCAGTGATGCATCACTTAGAAACTACCACACCGACAGCCTTTTAAGCATCTTCTTTGAGTTTGAATGGCAAACCAAGGCCGTTTGGGGATGATTGCCTCACTCTTCTGGTTTAGGGGATGTTTGTTGCTTTGCTTCCTTGGTTTTGATGTTGCAGGATCTCATTTGGCTCAATTATTTGGAAAGTCTTCAATGATTTTTTTTTAATGAGTCTCATGCTGTCTCAATATCATTAATTATTGTACAGCTACATTAGGGAAAAAATTCAAAATAATCATTTTCTTTCAAATCATTTGTAATTCCCATAACCCTGAAGAACTCTGAAGCAGTCTCGGTAGTGATCGTCTTTCTATTTTCCATTAATCAATTATCTGTGAATGTGTATAGGAGAAGACCTTGTTGGGTTTTCTTTTAGTTGTCTTAAGAGAGGCAATGTAATGGCTATCCCTCTTCGCAGTGTCACCTCTGAGAATGTCTTTATGTTAACTTGTGGACAATGATGTCCCAACTCTAAACTCTTTTTTCTGCTTTTAGTCATTGAAATCTTCAATGTTTGTGTGTTAGAGGGAGAAAAATGAATTCTTTTTAGTAAAGAAAGACTGAAACCTTGCTATAAGTAATAAATAAATAAATAAATAAATAAATAAATAAATAAATAAGGCAGGTTCGTAGGCAAGCAGGCAGGCACGTGGACATGTTGGCTTGTCATAGATCCCTTCTGTTGGCTTCTCTCTTACTTCATAGAACTCTTCTGTTTTGTGGCCCTTGAATATGTTAATACCTGACCATCTTGATGCCAGAAACAGTATCTCATTAGAAAGAGAGCAAGTTTTCTATATTAGCTCATAGTAGAATCCCAAAGACAGCTCTCATTGACCGAGCCAGGACACAGTTGTGTCCAACTCGGACGTCAAGGCTGAGGTAAATCCCGATGTACCCCTCTATCTGAAGGAGGATAGGTGATCCCCACTGGAAAACTAGGGTTCTATTTTCAGAGTAGGAAAGTGAGTGCCCACTTAAAAGCAGCAGTTTTGTAGCACTGTACATAAACATACAAAAAATATTTTTAATTATATTACTGCCTGTAATCTGTAATGAAACAATATTTATAATGAAAGATGCCTAAGGTAGACAAGAGCATTTTCCTTTTGAATGTAAATAGTCAATTATGGATTAGTCTAGTAAATTCCTCACTTAAGAGGCAATTCCATATATAGATAGATATTTAATGAGCATTTGTTATATGCCAGGCTTTGTGGTGAAAATGTGAAACTGTGTATCTCCCCCTTGCCTTCTCCCTCCCTGTCCAGGGCAGCAGCAGAACAGACAAAGCATGGGGAGTTAAAATGCTTTTTGACAAACAAGTAGCTGAAGTCTTCTTTGAGGCTTTAGAGGGACATGTGGCAGTCACTGCTTCTGAGCTGACCTCACAGACTTATCACCGTCCAGCCCTCTGTGCCTCTTCAGCCACATCCCCTGCCTTATCCCTGGATGTGTTGTTACTCTAGTTGTACCAACCTTATTTCAGTTTTCTTATTAGTCACTTCCTATAATGGCCCACATACATTTATCCACACATCTGTACTTGTCCTACTCATGGCTCTTCATTTACTTAGGAGTCCCTATTGGGATGGTGCACCTGCTGCCAAGTTACAGTGACTGGGGCATAGTGGCCTTCAGAGCTTTTCTTGAGTCTTCCTATAATGAAAGGCAAGAAAAGCAAATACTACATTCCCTAGACTCCCTCATAGCCTGAACTTGGAATAGGATTCCTTTTGTGCCAGTTAAGTTTGTGAGTTTCAGAAGTAAGAATTGAAGCAAGGTGGTCTTTCTCTATGAATGCAGTTCCTATTGTTTAAAATATATATACATATCCAACTTGAGCCCCTGGCCTACATGTGGACTTGGGATTGGTAGGTTTGTAGATGACAGTGTCATGTTGCAAAGTCAGAAGTTTGGGAGCACCCCAGGAACATTTGAGAAGATTAAGTTTTACTGTGAGAAGTACTATGTAACCATCTAGTTACTAACTTTAAGTTTACTGATTTACTTACTAATGTGGCTTTTCTATGCCACTAAAGGTTGTATCAGTGACAGCCACTGCCTTCTGTGCAGACATTTATCAAACCATTTCCATTATCCATGTCTTTGTCATGGGCATCCTGACTCTCTCCTTTCTTGATAATGACAGAAGTGGCAGCAGTTTCTGCTGAGCTCTTCAGGGTCCTTCCTAGAGCTAATGAGCCCAAAGTTCCTGGTGACTTTGATGTATTCCTTCCCTTCTCTCAGTTTTCTCTCCACTCTGTTGTGAGCCTCAGCCTTGTACACATAGGCATCTCTTCAGGGCTTCAGTCCTGAGAGACTTGAAGAGTGTAGCCGATATTTCTTGCAGTTGTTCTGAGGATGATATGAAGGAAATCCTCCAGGGATCTTAGGCTAGTGTAGCATGAGGGAGTTTAGCAACATGGTTGTTACTATCTAGTGTGAAATTTGCCAGCATTGCCAATACAATTAAACATTTGCCTGTATGAAACATCATTTTAGTGAAAATCACACCACCTCTTATGTTTTTTCTCAAAGAAAAAGAGTATCGTTTTTAAATTGCTGCTGAGCTTTCTGTGGTATTCATAGCTACCTGCAGGTAGCTGCAGATTCCATTGGTGCTCAGGGTAGATGCTCAGTGATTCACATGGTTCATACGTTGGGTAAAAGTACTTGTCTGTTTTTCTCAGTGACATTGGGTCTTGTGACTTCACACTTGTTTTGAATGCATTTAAAGTTAGAATTCTCCTACAGCCAAAAGTCCATATGAAACCATGAAGCAGAGGAAGTTGGGTTACATTGTGTCAGATCTCTTCTTTCCATCAAAGTTGAAAGTTAATGTTTTTTTACTCCAGGATTTCTTTGATTTAAGCCACTGAGACTATGAATGCAGCTTTGGTTGCCTAATCTTTAAAACAGATGTAATGATTTCTGTTGCTACATCTAACTAGGAAACTGGGGATACTTCTATTCATGTAATTGATGATTCAGAGGTATAGGTGATCTGGGAATGACTTGACTTCTTATTTCATGGATATTTATTCAGGATTTTTTTTTTAATTAAGGACAGTCTTAGTATTTAGCTCAAGTTTGCTGGTATTAAACTAACTGTGGAATCTTAGCCAAATTCAAATATATAATCTCCCTTCCTAACAATTAGTATTAGAATTACAGATGGGAGCTGCTACACCCAGCTGAGAGTCCCTTATGTGCAGACACAGCTTTCATTTTTATGTGCACTCTCACTTTTGCTTCAGGACACAGTTAATGGTAGATACCCTCCCCCCATTTTTGTTTTCTTTGCTAATGATACAGTGCAGTCCACTTGTCAGAAGGGACGGTGACCTTGTGACTCTTATCTTCAGCTCTCTCTTTATGGACACATTCAAAGAGTTCACATTTCTTAAACGAGTCTTCGATATGGGTTCCTACTAAGAGAATAATCCTATCCAAAATAAGACCCGTATTTCCCCCAGGGAAAGTCATTCTATGAGCCTCTACACCAATCTCCCTCAAGCTCCACTCCATTAGTATCAAGATCTTGCCTGAGTCCCATTTAAGATATGAAGCCAGCTCTATGAGCCCTAGGCTCATGATGCCAGTGTGTGGATGACTGACAGCTAGCTACCCAGTCATAGTCTTTATAGAGTGACCATTGTGCATCTTAGTTCATCAGACTTCACTCATTTCTAATTTCCAATGTTTTGGTTGAATAGACAGATATGCTTCTTTCTCTTCCTAAAGGGCTTTGTGTATTTAATCTATATGTGTGTGTGAATGAGTTCTTGTGTACCATATGCATATAGCAGACTGCAGAAGACAAAAGAGAATGTCAGATCACCTGCGTGTGTAGTTACTGGTTGTTCACAGCTACCGTAAATAAGAGTTCGAAAACCCAAGTGCTCTTAACCACTAAGCCATCTCTTGAGCCTCAGACATATCTTCTTACTAAGATGATATTTTAGCAGCTTTTTGTAAAAAACCATTTTGTCATCCAAGAGGTCGCCTGCCACTCATCACCTTCCCTTTGCATTGTGAGATGAAATGAGAAGGGAATTTGTTTTTCCAATTTTATTTATTAACTGTCCAGAATTGCTGGGCAACAAGAAAAGTTCTTATCACAGGAAACCATCTTGCCCTGAGGAGGCAAGAAACCATTGGAGAAAGTTTCTTCAGTGTTCATCAGTAACTGTTAGTCCTGTGCAATTAGTGGAAGTGTCATAATTTGTTCCTTGTCATGATGTATGTATTTTGAATTATATACTTCTTTAATGATACAGTCCCTTAGAGATATTCTTGACAGTGACAAAGGGACAGCCCCTATAACATTTGCCTTGTTAATTTTTTTTCTAAGCAACTCCCTGGGTTTTTATCTGCCATATCCTATTGAATTTCATACTAGTTGTCTAGTATAAAGAGTGCTAGAAGACATGGAGCAGCTGCATGCAAACTAGAAAAAGTCATTGCTTCTGTGGCCAATCAGTTTTCTCATAAAGTCCATGGCCTTGTCCAAAGTAGGGGCCTTAGTAAGTCCCTATGCATTTTTTCATGTAACCAAGAGGCAATGCAGCCATCACAATGTAGCATCTGATGCTCACAGCTCCGTGGTGCCAATCCCAGTAGTAAACTATTTAAGGTCATGTGTGTAGTATAGGGGAATGTGTTCCTTGGTATGTGAAACGTATATGAAGACAAACCCCTAGCAATCATGGAAATTGAATGTTAGGTCAACCAGACATGGACAGGTTTACGGTAGAGAGGAATAGAATTAAATGCCAGATTATTATATGTGAAACAAATGCTAGACAAACTTCCAGTAGTAGTGGTGTGGTTTTTGAATGGATGACAGATAATGAGCTTGAACGCGAACTTGTATCATAACGCAGAACATTGATTGTCTTTCTGGGCAGACAGATAATATGGAATGTGTAGTCCTTCGTTCTCCTAGAATAAGTTCAAATCACATTTTAGTCAAGTGTCAGGTGGGCAACTCTGGGTTTGATGGAAATAACCTTGATGGTGAGCATGCCAGAGACGGTTCCCACCTCCATACCCCTTTTGCATAGCAAAAATGGCATTTTCAGGCCAATCAGGAGACAGGTATCCCACAGTGACTGAGTGTCATATGCAGAGATTTGGTGATAAGCAAATTTAGGCTGTGGCTCTGACATCATTTAGTGTGATAGGGGTGGGGAAGAAAAGAACAGTAAGCAATCTACTGCTCAAATAGATGTATCATCAAGACAAGCAGAGGCTCTGGAGAAGATGTAACCCTGGGCCGGGTGATAAGAAGTACAGGCAGGTTTAGGACTTGAGCCATTCTCCCAATGAGGAAAATTTAGAAAGCAGACAAGTTTAAGATTGTTCTGCCTCCAAAGCCTTCTCTCTGACAACTCAAATATTTCCCACCAGTGCAGGATAAACCAGCACTTTCACACAGAGGACGGTTTTTGAGCCTATGTACTGGGAGCTACGCCACATCTGCAGGCGTTTGGCAGACTCCTGAAGCTGATGCCTCTGTGAACTTTCCCTCCTGTACAGTACAGGCCAGGTGTTGCTGGTTTCTTTCCCAGGACAAAGCAATCAAAGGTGGGCCACATTGTGTCAAATCTCTTCTTTCCATCAAAGTTGAAAGGAGTTGATGAGGAAGGCTGGCAGACTAAAGGTTGCATTTATTCAAGCAAAGTAGCATGATTAAAGAAAAAAGGAGGAAGAAAACCCAATATTTGAAGGAAAGTGTCTTTCTGATTCCAGGTTGTGAGGGCAGAGCAGTTTCTCAGCTGAGCAGTTTGTTCTACCCAGATTTTTCCTTTTTAAATTTAGCCTCTGCTCCACACTTGGGTGTCTTGTGCCCCGTGATTCCGTTTCTCTTCTTTGCCTGGTCCCTGGAGGCTTTTTGAGAATGTCACTTTACCCTTTACCTGCTAAGCCCTAGATGCTGGCTTTTTCTTTCTTTCTTTTTTTTTTTTTTAAATCTGATACAAGTAAGGGTAAAGCTTCCTTTAAAGATCTCTGGTTTGGAATCTGCTCACTTCATTTGAAAGTATTTTATATTTGTCTCATTTTCTACTGTTTTCCATCCTTAGTTTTTTTTATCTATTGATGACATTCCTGACTTACCATTTTACTTGTTGCAGTCCTCTGCCATCCTTGGGTTGTATGTTTTTCCCTAAGCAGCTTTTCTTTTCTGTTTTCTGTATTTTGCCATCTCTTGGTTTCTGTTTCCTTCACTTCTTTCTTCTTCCCTCACTTCTTTCTTCACCCCATCTCATCCCTTAAGCCCAGTCCACCTTTAAGATTTCAATATTAACTGAATGCCTTCTTTGTACTTCAGAGATTATAGAGAAACAAACTCTAAGCTGCAGGTGAAATGATATAGTACAAAGGCCACAGCAATACAACTTGATAAAATTCACAGTACACATGCACACATATGGGCGCACACCTCACATTTAAGGTCTTGAAATAAATGGTGGTAGATGGTACCGTGTGTGTGTGTGTGTGTGTGTGTGTGTGTGTGTGTGTATGAAAGAGAGAGAGAGAGAGAGAGAGAGAGAGAGAGAGAGAGAGAGAGAGAGAGAGAAAGAGAGAGAGAGAATGTATTTNAGAGAGAGAGAGAGAGAGAGAGAGAGAGAGAGAGAGAGAGAGAGAGAGAGAAAGAGAGAGAGAGAATGTATTTGATGTATTTGTACATCTATGTATAAGACAATCAGGAAAAATGGAGAAGAAACCCAGTGTTATAAAAGTGAGCCTTGCAAGGTGTATATATGAGGTCAAGCTTAGTACCATATCTATGAGTATATTATTTATGAACACAGCCATTGCATTGTATATTTGTGCTCTCTGTGAGCTGTCTAAGTACAAACTTACGAAGTACTATAGAAGTGTGTAGGCCCCATGCCTAGAAACTGAATTTCTACTCTTTAAATGTTTTATTGGTTAAATTATAACCTGATGTAAGAATAAATGCATTTAGCGTTATCACGTGGTACAATGGGGAGAAATCTCTTGAGTGTAGAATAAGATGTTGGTTTGACCACCTGTTCTGAGTGACTTTGTGCCTAAGAGACTATATTCTAACTGTGAAGTGTGACAAATATACTTGAGTGCTTTCCATGGAAATATAGCTTTTTCATTGGTATTTTTTTATTTCTGTTTTGGTCTATATCCATTAAACATTAACTTATGTTTAAACATGGTTTCTCCAGAAATGCAGTTGGATCCTCACTGAGGTGTGCTTCTGTGTACGTTTTGAGTAGCATCTGTTCCAGACAGATCACACTTAAACCAATTTTTCAGGAAAAACCTGGGAAGACGGGCTGTATCTCGGTGGTGCTAAAATCAGCCTAGAACAAATTGTTGATGCAAGAACTATCTGCAGGAATGAGGACCTGAGTTTCCAGCTGGTCTGGAGTGTGATACAAGGCCAAATGGCAACCAAGTTATGGGATTTTCTATTTGTTGAGGGAGGGGTGGAAAACTGAACATGGAAACTGTAGGACTTTTATAGATGTTGTTTGAAATAGTTATAAGTGGGAAGTAACCTACTTTTAGATTTAGGTCATTTAAAATGCTGCCTTTTTAAAGATTTTTTTAAAAAAAAAAAGAAGAAGAAGAACAGGGTAGCTACTATGGAGGTGAGAGATGGGAAGTTAGAAGTTAGATTTGCCCAGTGTGTGCCCTACTTCTTTTGTGATCCATGCTACACAGTCAGTGACTCAGGTCCTCCTCAAGCCCTATGAGAATACCACCTTCCATATTGGACCGAGATGGGGCAGGGGAGGAGGTTGAAGACAGAAGTCAAAGGAGCCTCACTACTTCTGATGATATAGATTTGCTCAATTTACTAATGGCAGTGGTTAGAAGTAGGCAAGAACCTTAAGATGTAGAACAATCTCCTGGTCATTCATTCTCCTCTCCTTTCACTCTCTCCCCTCCCCTCTCCTTCTTTTCCCTCCCCTCCCCTCCCCTCCCCTCTCCCTACCTCTGCCTCTTCCATCTGGACAAGAAGAGGCCCTGAAGGGGTGTAGCAGAAAGAGTTTAGTGGGCTTTGTCCTGCATTGCTTGGGGTGCAGTATTTCCTCTCCATGGGACAGGTGGCAGAGCAGGGAGATCAGGACAAAGCAGGGTGGGTCTGGGTGTGGTGTAGTGGGCCAAAGCAGAGCTGAGCTGGGCTGTGTCAGGCAGGGCTGGGCAGGGCAGGGCAGGGCAGGGCAGGGCAGGAGAGAACATCATGCTCTTTAGGTTAAGCATATTGAATTTGACAGTACCTGGGATTTGTGTGTCCCATGTAGTCAGTACCAGTGCTCATGTCTTCATCCTTAAGTGGTTGAAACTCTAGGTGTTTTAAGAACCACAATGATGACAAAGACCAGATAGTAAAGACCATGAAGTTTCCATTACAACTCCACTGTCCATCCACTTTACATCCTGGTTTCATAGCATGAATATGTCTTTTATATTTCTCTAGATACAAAATCAATTTTCTTTTTAAAAAATCTGTTCTGGGTAGATGGTTACATATTAATTCCCTCAGTTACTCTTTCAGAATCTCATTTATCTCCCGCAATCTAACTCAGGAGTAGATTAATGTGTGATGTTCTTTTAAATATTGCTCAAATGTAATAAAATGTGTTTGATGGTGACTTTAAGCAGTAGGAATTTCAGTCTAAAATTTTTCAGTCTACTCTATTAGTGTTGATCATTCTCCAGAGTTTCACTTCATTTACCTTAGCTTTTGAATACAGATGCATAAAAATCAGTGTGGAAATAAGCTAGGAAACAGAGGCAAAGGAGGGGGATACCTAGAGATTGCTGATCAACCAACAACCTCATGAAAAGTTTCACTAATTCATTAGTCCTTGCCAGTTACACTGAACATTCTCACCCATTCATTAGCTAATGAACATACATTCAACCTTGAAAGTACCTTCCAAATAAGGATGATATACCCTATATGCTGAAAGACTATTTCTAGTCTCCATTCTATTGCTGTGTCAGGGACTCAAAGTCACGTTTATCAAATTTTTATACACTCACACCCCATAAAATAAAAACTCTGCGATGTTGTGGATTTGGTTTTCTTTTCACTCCTTGTATGATTATGGACCATATAGTTTGAGCTAGGCTTGGAATTTGGTGTAACAAATGGGCCTTGGGGAAGGACCAGCCTCCTCCCTTCCTTTTTATGGTTTATAAGGTACTGAAAGAAGAAAATGCACACACACACACACACACACACACACACACACACACACCCCACACTCACACAATTAATGACATAATCATCATTGTCTCCACTGGGAATGAACCTTGTTTTATAAAAGACACAGAGCATGACAATTCTCTTAACAAGCTGATAATATAACCTGTCAATGTAATGATTTTGTCATACAGATGTGAGATTATAGTTTTATAAATATGAGTATATTTTGTATAGATAGGAACTGTGCAAGCCTAGGTGGTACAGCTGCATTTTAAGCAAACATGCTCGATGTTAACAGTTCCCTTACAAGTGATTTGGAGGGAGGATATTATTTTTGAACAGTGTGACTCAGTATTTTCTGTTGCTATAACAAGATACCTGAGGCAGTCTAGAATTTCAGGAAATTATAGGGTGTCTGCTCAGGTGCTGCTGAAGGCCTCATGGTGTGTGTGTGTGTGTGTGTGTGTGTGTGTGTGTGTGTGTGTGTGTGTGTGTTTGGGAGCATAACATCTGGAAGGAAATGATCAGGGGAAGACAGATGTGTGAGCATTTTCACACAGTGATTGATCCTGTGAGATGGAAAGACCTAGGTTATTACTAAAATACGACTACTCTCATGGGAACTGAGCCAAACTCTTGAAAAAACCAAAATGTTTTTCCAAATCTAGTCATGAGGATCCTGCTCTTCTGGGCAAGCTTCTCTATGGTCAATCTCACTTCTGTAATGTGCCACCACCTCTTAGTACAGTCACTCCAAGGACCAAATTTACAGCATGTGAATCTTTATGTTAAAGGAAGCAATTTGGAGTGACACAGAGAAGTCCAAAGAAAATTACAGAACTACTTGAGGTTAAAAGTTTTAAAAGTAAACATGGGAATTGTGGAGAGTGTCAAAAGTTATATCTCTGGATTGAAAATGAAGTATCATTAGGGAGATGAATCATGTAAGAATTAAAGGCAATACATTCTGCAAATGACAGAACAAATTATGAGTCCCTAAGAACCTGAGACTGAGCTAGTTTTTAACCCAAGAGGGTCTTGCATTTCTTTGTTTTCAATTTGATAGTGAAATAAAACTGAGAAGTTGAAGCTGAAAAAAAAAGGTCACCAGAGATTAGCAAGATTTTATATGTGTGTGTGTGTGTGTGTGTGTGTGTACACACACACACACACACACACACACACACACACATACACTCAGGGTTCTTGAGAACCTGAGAGTATGGTTTTTAAGAACAGCATTATGCAGTCTGAAAACATCTTCAACTTGGTTTCAAAATGCCTTGAATATAAATTCTTGAAGAATACAATTGTTGAATTTATTCAAATGAAGCACAAGCAGAGGCAGTTTATCCAGAAACAAAGCCGTATACTGAGAATGAAGAGCTGTGAGAGAAAGGAAGAAGTAACTAGCAAGGGAGTGTTTCAGACCAAGGAAGGATCCAAAATGACACAGAACTATGCTTAGAGAAGGGTCCACCTCAGTGTCTGTCCAGGACAATGCATGTCTACAGTGTACAAGGAACTGTCAAGAGCTTAGACGGCACAGAGGTGGGACGACCATGGAGCTTGCTACAAAGGAACTCATGGTCCAGGCAGAATGATGGCTTTGATGCATATACACATTATTTTCTGTAGTGTACAATGGACTGTGTATACTTCATCTTTAGCCCTGGTCATGGCCATTGCTCATCAGCCTGGCACCTTTCCCACTTGTCATTTGTGAATTACTCTAGCAACCAGTTAACTACAGAGTAACTCCCATTCCTTTCCGACCACCCTAAAACCTGTTCCTGTTTCATTTAAAAGTAAAAAGTATGTCCTGTTGGCTCTACTATCTTGAGCACCTGTTCTAATATCTAGTCCATATTGATCACTAAATGAATATCTTCTTCACTTATTGAAGTAAGCCTTACCTTCTAATATCTATTTATTACCTTAAGGGATGGCTGGGTGGGAGTAGAGTATGTGTACACTCTGTGCATGTGAGCATGCTGGTATGTGTACCTATACCCACCAATGGAAAGACCAGAGGATGGTGGTAAATGTCTTCTATAACTCTCCAGTGTAGTCCTTTGAGGCAGGGCCTCTCATAAAACTGTTTTGGCTAGGGTGGCTGCCCCTGGGTCTTCTAGGATCTAACTGTCTTTTCCCTATCTCAACACTGGAGTTAAAGGCATATACACCTTTTTTGTAGGTACTAGGAATTCTAAATAAGGTTCTTTATCATGCTTGCACAGTAAGGTTCCCTACTCTTTGATCTATCTTTTTGGGCTAGCTATATATTAATGTTTCACATTAAATACTATGTTTTGTTCAATAATGATTCTTAAGTTATTTTGAACTCTTAGACTGAATTGAACAATCTGGAAATTAAAATCAAATGTTTAGCAGCATTTGAAGACTTTTCGAACACAAATCACAAGATGCTCCTATTTAAACCTGAAAATCAGATGCATATAGTTTCTGGAGAGTATGTTAGTTGGGTATATGATCTTGTTGAATCAGAACAAGGCTTATGTCACCAAGAGTTTATTTTTAAAAAACCTAATAGATTTATGAAGTTGGGGGAAGTTTTCAGAGCGGGATAGGAAGAAGGAGGAAGTTATTTTCATCACTTGCAGGAGCCATTTATAGTCCTGTCATCTTTTCTGTCATGAAGATTATCACTTAATTATAAGATAACATGATTTGCTGTTTAGATATCAGAGACAGAAATGTGCGGGCTGGGATCAAAGGAGAAATCAATTCTCAGAGGGTCTGGGTACTAATTAATAAAGTTGGAGCAGCTGCGTGCCTGTCAACCCAGTCAGAGTTGGGGTGCCTGTTTTTAAAACATTGAGTGGGTTGAGATCTCTGTCCTCTGAGATATATATCATGACTACTTATAAATCCTGAAGGGGTAGCTTGCCCTTTTTCTTGCATGCTCATTGAAGAGTTATGCCCAATTTAACCCTGTAGGACTATGAAGTCCCAGGGTTCTCCAGGAGTATCATTCATTAGATCCTTCACTAGCCAACTTGCATGTGAAGCTAGAAGGGAAAGGCCCTCATCAAGTAGTCCCTGTAGAGAGGGGAGCAAGAAGGGGAAAGATGCATGTGAAGGAGCAAGATATCATCAGAGTGCTTTATGAATACTAGGCTCATAATTAGTATGTTCTAATATAATGCCATAAATAATTGGTAGTTGGATTAAATCTAATGATTTGGAGATATTATTTTCTTAGTGGTTTCTCTTTGCTAAGCTCTGGAAATGATGGAGTCATAAGGGAGTCAGAATCTTGGTCCTCCCTGGGGTCTCCATGCCTCTGTCTTTAAAGTGGCTTGCCTTGCGTGTGCTGTTTTAAATGATCTCTTGGGATTGTGAAGAGGACCCTGCAGGTCCTGGCTATGAGATCCTCCTCTCTTTCTTGGCTTGGTGGCTTTTACAGAAAAGTTTCCTGGTGAAAGGACTTGTATCCCTTGGTGGACAGCTGAGTTGATTTGGTTTTCTTTTGGCTAGTGGTTGTGTAAATTGCTACAGTGCTGTATTTCCAATGAATCTCAAGAATTACATAGAAATTCAGTAGAATATCAAAATGTAAGTACCTTCATAAACTTAATTTCTGTTATTAGCTGGAGTGAAATAAGGGCCAGGTGCATAGCCAGCCTGACAGTGAACTCTGCATTTACCAATGTATGAATGCTCACACTCTTCGTTTTACAAATGAATTGAAGTCTAGAGAGTCAGGATGATAATAAATATGGACACTGGTGTTATCAATCAATATCATATAAAAGTAACATTCACTAAACAGTCAAGCCTGAGAATGGACAAATAAAGCTTGTTTGACAAAAGAACGTTTTGTGCTTCTGGTAGCTGCATGGGATTAGATGACATTTTGAGCCACAGGGATGCATATTAACAACATAGCACGGTGAACCACACTCTTTATTTTCTGATAATTTTTAAAGAGGTAGATAACCGAGTTATCTTAGCAGTCCCTATTCCACGTAAGTGTAGACCAAGCATGGCCATAGCGGCCCATGAATGAGAGGCCTAAAGGTATGAACAAATGAAGACAATCCTGATTTTATTTTGAAAAATTGGCATGTTGCTAATGATCCTGATTTCAGAGCAGATAGCAAGGATCTCAAGAAATCAGCCTTCATGGGACAGCAAATGCCAGCTCATTCACAGACTCATCTAGTGTCTCTATTGGATAGAATGTTAAGCAATTCTTAATCTTAATGTATTTTTCTTGATAAAACTGAGAGCTCAGATAAAATTGAGTGACTGCTAGGAGTAGATGCATGTACCAAGTGTGTTTTACTGTCTCTTGGTCCCCAAGTTCACCACTGAAATGCAGCAATTCTGAACCATTTTAATAGCTCTTAATCTACTTAATCCACTAAATTCAAGAGGGCTCCGACACACTTCTGTGATGATAAAGAGGAAGATTTCTCAGGTGGAGCTGTTACAGCCATGGCAGTTTCCCTACTGATTGTTGAAAACCCTGTGTTAAAGAATATCTGTACATATGTTAATACATTCATTCTTAATTCTTTCATACTAGGGGACAGTGTTTTCTATGCTACACTTAAGGAACTGAAGCCAGTGGCACATCCATTTAAAGAAGAGCCTTTCCACATCCTTTCCTCAAGCTCGTGTTGACAAACTTTATTCTGTCTCTTACACATGGACAATTACAAAGGGTTATTAAGAGAATAGTTCTGACTTTAGAACGGGTTTGTGTCTTTAAGGGTAGTTTTCAGCAAATGAGCCGACCATATGTTAAATCAAATTTAACATCCATTATGAAACACTGAATCATGCTTTATATCTCAGTAATGATAACAAATGATCGCTTATCTCATGTTCTTCTCATTTGTACTGCTTCTCATCAATCTTGCTAATATTGCCAAAGATTTATTAAATGAACAAGTGCCCAACTGTAACTGCTAATATTAATAGCCTCTTTTTATATTTTTCTCTTGCTGGCTTCCCTTTTCATGCTTGCTTAAGCCCACTTTTCTATAAGCTTTAAAAGTAATAGTTTTTCTTATTCTGAAATGATAATTAACAGAATACTGGGAAGTGAGCAGTAAAATTATTTTAATGAAACTGTGCAATTACAACAGCCCATTATAAGTCATAGGATTTGCTATGCACTCCAAGACTGCCAGTAAAAATCTTTGTACCCTTCTTTTTCCTCCTATTCTTTTTAAAACTAGAGTAAAATGGTCGATTTTAAAACTGTAGAAACATTTCCGATCCCTTATAACTTAAAATTGCTACTTGTGTAGTAAAAGTTTAAATCACTTGAGTAAATTTGTAATTTAATCCTTTAAGTTTAACTAACATTTATTCTTCTGCCCTAAGTGTTTTCTGCTGGTGTAAATTATAAGAAGTTGCCGAGATTTCAAGACTTTACTATGGTCTTTTCCTATACCATTTCTGCACCAATGACTTCTTTGCTTGACTTCTGTAGCATCTCTCATATCCATCTGCCTGGCTTCTGCAGCATCTCCCATGTCCTCTCTCCTTTGTTTCTATGCCAATGACTTCTATGCCTGGCTTCTGCAGCATCTCCCGTGTCTTCTCTCCTTTGCTGATGTTCTGCTTTCCTTCTTCTCTGTGCTGAACTGAATGTTCCCAGGCATTTAATCCATTTCCCATAAGATGCTCCCTTAGGTTTTTAAATCTAAACAGACTCCTATTGGGTGAGCTTTTACCTAAGCCTTAGGTTATCACCTAAGCTTTCCTTTGAGATCTGTCTTGTGTTGCTGTACTCCTGGAAAAAAATAATTCTTACTCTTCCCTCTTGACTCCCAGGCTATTGCCAGGAACTCAGATATTCCTGGGGGGGCAAGGACTCAGAACAAGTTGTTCCTACTGTCCCACAGTTACAGCTTTGCCTCAGCTAATATGTGTCAAATGAAGCAACTATCAAGGAAATTCCTTGTTAAGGGAACATGAGAAGCTATTTATATTACAGTAATAGCAACAGTGGCAATGACCACCCCTTGCCTATTGAAACAATGCCCCCTGCACCCCACAAAAGAAAGGGGAATTCCCCAGGAATCTCATGCTGGGGCAAGAAAAATGTACCAGCAAGAATTGTGTCTTATGTTCCACAAAGAGACTCCACACCATTTTATCAACTTGTTATCTTACAATGTAAGACTGAAGCCTGGGCACTGATGGGTCAGTGTTGGACAGGACCCCTCTGTGACCAAGAGTGCTTACACAAGCATATCCTTGGCCCTCTATTTAAACTTTAATTCTACTTTAGGCTCAAAAGATAGATTTGAGATTCCCTTGAACTCTTTTTTTTTTCCTCTTTGCAATATGGCCAAATTGAATAATCTCCCTTTTCTGCCTTCTGCTCTTTTTCTGCTCTTTGGATTGGCTTTCGGAGGCTGGAGTTTTGAACCAGATTTGGGCACAGGCTATGACCCACAAGTTAGATGGTGTAACTAAGTCACTGGGTTTGCCTCACAGTTGCAGAGCTGGGTCTGAGACACAGCACTGTGGCTTAGATAAAGAGTGAGAACAAGGATAATATGTTCTTTGATCGAGGAAAATGCAGTCATGAAATGAACTCTCAAATTTACCCTATCAATCCCCTGGTAGGAGAAAGGTGATACAGGCTGGTGGATTGTGTCCTCAGTGATGCTGTTGTCTTCCCCATGTCACTTGGGGCTAAGTAGGAGAACACTGTGCAGTGTAATTTTCAAAATGCTTGAAAATTCTTCAAGTAGTACTGTGTTAATTTCAATGACTCAATCTGTGAGTGTTTCTTTAATACTTTTGATGAATATATTGTTCCATGTTTTTGGATTTATATTAAAATAATGTATAATTCAAATATTAGGACTATTATATGACATTATTACTATTAGTAATTTAGAACATAATGCCTTTTTAAAATATATACTTTTTATTTTGTTTTGTTTTTGTAAACTGGATTGGAGGGGTAGTGAGTCACAGGAGGAGTTAAAAACATCCCTCCCTTATTTTTTAGTGCAGTGAAGATAATCAATGATAATTTCTAAATGAATCTACATAACAAGTTCATAATTCTATAATTATTTTTGGAAGGTTTTGGGAGGTCAGGCAGAGAATGAAACAATTTAAAGGGTCTCCTAGGATTTGGTAAGGAAGCCTTCTGAAATTCATTAATCAATGTAAAACCTAAAGGGGAAATTTAGGAAACACTGTGAAATCGATAGAGTGTAAAGCTGGCTCCCTGCTGTGTAAATGAAAGGCAAAGATGACCTGGCTGAAATATAATGCATGCATGGATTAACAGACTGAGAACTATAAGAAACTGATGGTTCCTAGCACTGCTTCTCTAATGCTACAGGAGAAGGAATGGAGATCTGTTGTGAAATTGAGTAGTTAGTAAAGCTTGGCTTAATATTGAAGATGGTATTAAATATTCCAAAAATAAGCTATTCCATTACTTCCATTTAAAAAATGCTATTGCCGGGCGTGGTGGCGCACGCCTTTAATCCCAGCACTTGGGAGGCAGAGGCAGGCGGATTTCTGAGTTCGAGGCCAGCCTGGTCTACAAAGTGAGTTCCAGGACAGCCAGGGCTACACAGAGAAACCCTATCTTGAAAAAACAAAAACAAAAACAAAAAAAAAAATAAATAAAAAATAAAAAATGCTATTTAGAGTGTTTCTCACTTGACAGAATTAGGTTCACATTCTCAACTCTATAGTAAAATTTTATAATCCTGTCCTTAAAACTGTCATATGCTTACTCAAACAGGTAATTACTTCCATGGGGTTGGCCAAGATGGGAAAGGAAAGTTTTACACCATCAGCATAATATCATCTAGACTTATGCCATGTATGATGGATAAAAATATGCAGGTATCTTCCGTGAGGGAAATAATTTTAAGTCCATGAAGTCATTTCTTATATCTTTAACCTGTAAAGACCTCACTTCAGAGTCAGTTGAAGCTTTGTGAAGGATTTTTGAGGCTTCCTGAGAGTCTACTATGTGTTAACAGCATGCTGAGCTTAGGTAGTGGGGGCACTGACTTGAGCAGGAACCCGTTTGTGTCATCATGTAGCCCAGTGTTGCATTGAATAGACAGACACACACCAGATGAAAATGTGGGGTATCTCATGCAGGCTATGCCCTGGCTATGGACATACTGGAGTAGGAGAGATGCATTTTGATGTAGGATATGACCTATGAGATAAACCTTGGCAGCTTCTATTATCCTCGAGTGCCAAAATGGCTACGAGCCTCGGAAATGGTGACTGGACTGATACAACCAGGAAGAGGCAGCTGATGAGGGAGAGGCTGGCACAGGGGTCTGCAGTGATTTTATAGGATCCTGCATGCCACTTGGGTGTGCTAGACTCACTTTGGAAAGAACTTGACAGTCAGCAGAGGTGTTGGAGAAGTGACAAGATTGAATAAGTATTTAATGAAGATAGATGTGGCATCCTTGCTGATTTTGTTTGTCCTGCAGACAGGGAACAGTTGAAACTGTGGAACCAGGAAGGAGAGCCTTGTATGAAGAAGAAATGGAAGAGCTAGTCTTCAGTGTGTAGTTAGATGCTGATGGGGCAAGGTCAGTGTCCATCCTGCACCTTCCTCTATGCTTCTTGCCCATAGGGATCTCCATCCCACATCTGCGATATCAACCTTGTGTCCTACAGAGATGAAGCTAATAACAGACAATCTAATTACAGAAACTGAAGCGCACACACAGCACACACATACATGCACAGGTATACACAAGCTCCATATCTCCTTGCATGCATCATACTGTTGGCTATAACCACACCATTATCTTCTCATTTTAAAGACGAAATTCCACTCTATTAAACAGACAAACCCATTGGGTGCCTTAACCATGGTTCTATCTTTTATAGTCAAATAGCCTAGTATTGACTGTAGAGTGAAAAGATGGCATGGAAAGTTGTAGAAATGAACAGTTTAAAAGTTTTAAATACTTTTTGTTATTTTATAATTGGCTCTTAATTTTTTTGCTGTCTCTGTTTTCAAATAAAATTTAGATATATAATTATAGAAAAATATATGCTCCACTGGAAGGTGCTGGAATGTATCCTTCTAGCCAAAAGGGATCTACTATACATAAATCACAAGCTATATCTCCATCTCTTGTTAAAGTATAATGTAAACATGGGTATTTTTAAGGTAACATGAGGTAGTGGTCTGCTCTCTAGCTTATTACAAAACTAAAGTATATTCTTTCTAATATTAGAGTGAAACTTTCACCCTCTTGCTCATTAATTTACTGTGTGATCATGGACGTGTTTTCTTCACTTATAGTGACATCAAAGATAATCTCAGGCTCACTGAAACACTTCAGGAAGCATTTGTCATTAGAATGTCCTGCCTATGTCATTTACCCCTTACTATATATCCTCTTTCAGTAGAAAAGACTACCAAAATAGTATTTATATTTCCATTGTAAAAGTTAAAAGTTTAAAATACAAAAAGCAGTTCTCAAACCTTCTTTCATCCCTGTGATGCTCAGGTATACTGAGGAGCCACGAAGAGCATCCTTGTGTCAGTCTCTTGCCTGAGCTGTCAGCATTTCCAGAATGGAGTCTAGAAGCCCATACTTTTAACAGACTGCTCAGGGGAGCATGGGCACCACCTTTTGTCTGGCCCCACACAGCCCCATGGAAAATGTAAAAGATTTCAGTAATAACTGTGCACTTGGTGATCTTTCTTGCCCTTTGAGCAGTATGAAGACCATGATGAGAAGGCAGGAAGCTTTTCTTCTTCTCTCTTGTTCTCCTCAGACCTATATCTTAGTCTTTATCATCTGCCATTGTGGCCAATTTTTTTTTAAAGCATTTGGCTCATTTGAATTCTCTGAGCATTTTTTGTCTGAGTCCTCAGCATTGACCAATGGTTGGTTCCTCATTATTTGCTTTGTTAACAGTTTGGGGGAGGGGAATAAGCACATCTTAGCCATAACTCAATTTCCCTAATTAACCACAGTATTCTCCTGAATCATTAAGATCAAAAAAATTGCAATTATCTCGGTGATAAACAGTGTCTTTTTTTTTCTTCTTTCATTTAAGCAGTAATGGACTTTGGGTCTGGCTAGATTTAATGTTGACTTTACTGGATTGGAATGCTAATCACTGAAGTGGAAAAATCAACCGCCACCACTACCACCACCACAGAAAAGGCCTTCAAAACATTCATTTCTACACACAATTGCATTCTAAATTCCAAATCAGAAAAGGCGAGAGAAACTTGCACTCTCTCTCACCAGTTTTTGTCTTGCTTTATCACCCTGTGTCTCCCAGACATAGACATTGCAGCTGTCGTTGGCCCCTAGGGCTCTCAGTCCAGTGAAGAAGTAATCATCTCCTTCTAGACCTCAAACACACGACTGGAAATTTTCTAGTCCCCTTAGCCCTGTGCATATTAAAATTTAGCAATTAATTATCTCTAGTTCTAATCCAGTAAGCCTGTGCAATTAACATCTGGGATTCAGTTCATCTTTTTGCTGACTTTCTCATTTCAGGATTGGGGGACTGTGGATCTCCCTAGAAGACATGATTAGCACAGGTTATTTCTCACATTCAGACCTTGTTTCTTGTTTAACCCATAGTGTATTTGGGCAATATTTTATAATGCTTTCCTTAACTTTTTTGGCTACCTACAGGGCATATTGTTAGTACTAAATAACTATAAAGATTGAAGGTAAGACTAATTGAATTCTTTTCATTTTTAAACTTCAGCATATCAATAGCATATGGGGATGAGCTATTAAGAAAGATTTTGGGATTAACAGAGAAATAGCCTTTGCCTCCTGGTGGGATTTTCATTGCTCTGCCCTACCTGCTCAGCCAACCTGCTGCATCTTCTTTCCCGATACTTAAAACTCCTCGATGGCTGGGCACACTCTGTTTCCCCTTTAGAGTATAGGATAGCACAGATCTAATTGTAGACACTAACAACAGCTAATACTGGGCTTTCATATGCAAGATGTTATAATGAATATAAGGACTTGTCTCCAGAGTTGTTCATGATGGCTTCTACATAGTGATTGCCTCTGTAATTGGTATTGTCAGCAGATTGAGGTGGAAGGCAGCCACATGATCGGTAGAGAAACAGGAGTTACAAAGAACTGGATATGGGCTTTACAACACTGGCTGAAGCCTGGGGCTGTGAGATCAGGGGCTGCAATGCTTCTGTGGAGATTCTTGCCCATAGTCCATTAGATGAGGCTTTGTCTCCAACCCTAGAAGCCCTCTTGGCTCCTGGAATCACAAGACAACACTCATGACATTTTGTTTTTCTTCCTACTTTCCTTACACTGCATTAAGAAGTGGCCTTCCTTTTCCAGACCAGGCTCTAATATCAGGAGTTTAACTTTGCTGACAACTCTTTTGTCTTTCTATTAGTTTCTTAAAATAGTATACTAAACAGGTGTGAACATAGCCAGTCTGATATAGACTAAGTGCTTGCACTAGAAAGCTAAAAATGTAACTTATCAACTAATTAAAAGTATTTGAAAATATTTCCCTACCACCCATAAAAGAAGCAAAACCCCATAAATTGTATATTTTAGTTGTACCAGGTGGTGACATCTGGATCCATTTCCTGACAACGCCTTCTATGATTTTTTCTGAGTGCAGATATAAGAATGTTTTGTGTGGTCATGAAACTCTTACATATATTTGCATATTTTGCTTCCACTTTGAGTACATTTAGGTCTACTTTGATTTTTCACACTATTAACACTGGAAACCCATCTCATAATTTTTTTTCAGGTCTAAGTCTAGGTATATAAGAATGTGTTCTAATTTTTAAAGCTTTTATTATACACAGCCCTTCTTTTAGTCTCTGATAATTATATTGACATAAATATTTATACATCTATGAATCAGAATTTTGATATGCATTCACATTTATTCCTAGAGGGAGGTGTATATGTATGTCTCTATCTTATAGTCTCTGTTGGCTTTTAGTGAAAAACGATTGACAGTTTTTCTAATAAAAATATCATTTCATTGTCAAAAATTATAGTTAATTGAATATAGTGAAGTTTAGTGCTGTTCATATTTCAGTTGTCTATATTTCTCTTTTTATGATCTGTTCATGGTGTTATCCTAGTTTTCTGATGAAGAATCACATCTTTCTAATACTTCATAGTTCTTTAAGACATTCATCTGTATCCTACAATGTAACTTATTCTTCTTTTTGATAGCCCTAGGGCCTTATGGATACTATGGAAGTGCTACTGAAAGAGACCGGCTGTCCTTTTATATTCTATGTTGATAATAGTTCTTTCTAAGTGGCCTAGTGACCCTGAGCTTACACGTGCTAGCCTCAGAACTTCAGTCTTCCTGCCTTAGCTTCCCAAGAAGCTGCTCTTCATATTTTTCAAATAAATGTTCTCATTCTTTCAGGTTTTATTCATATGATTTAAGTTTCATGTTTTTATTATCATGAGAAATATCTAATCTATCTATCTATCTATCTTCCTTTAATGTTTTAGTGGCTTTAACTTTAAACTATGTCCTTGCTAAGTTATTCAAATTTCCTTTTAATTATAATGTGGCTCATTTTTCTTCTCATTTTAATAATTATTATAAGAAAGGAATATACCATATTTTCCATAAAAATCAGGCAATGTTTTTACTACTCTTTTTTTAAATGTTTTTCCTTCTCTAGGATCTGGCCTGTCAGCCTTTGTGGGATGGTGTCTTTTTTAAGGAAAAGCTCTTGACTTAATATGGCGTTAGGCCCTGATAAAACCCCTTTAAATATGAAGATATTTTAATACTCCCCAACTTCAGCGCCTAGCAGTGAGTGCTCTATCCAATGTTGCTTGTTTCCATGGTGACTGGCTCACTGGAAGCAGGAGCTCTCTGTTTCTGCCAATCACAGCAACAGAGAAGATTGCACTACATAGGGGTGTGAAATATTTTACAATTTAAAATCTAGACTCTGCCGAATGCCTATCTGTTTGCTATTTGTTGTAAAGTTGAAAACTATCAAGTCAAAGCATTGTAATTTGGGGACCATTCAGAGATTCTGATCTTTTTCTGTGTGTTCTCTTCCACCCATCTGTTTGAGTGTCCTGGAATGAACTCTCATCCAGCTCTTCCAGTCTTTTCTCTTTTTAAGAAAATTTAGTTCAAGAGAGTTCTCACCCAATCTAATTAAAGAACAATATATGCATATGTAAGTATGTTTATTCAATTACCATTATAAAAAGCAGTGAAAGCTTTATCAATTAAGCAGACTCATGGAAGAGAATAGAGCATTTGCAGACATGATGTTGTAGCTTACTTATATCTGTATATTCCTAAAACTGGATTGATTCCTTTTTCCATTGAGTTTTTGGAGCTTGAATCAGGGCCCCATGCATGCTAGGTAAGTATTCTTGCCACTGAGCTAAACCTGGCCCTTGATCAGTGTTTTCAGAACAGGAGAATCCCTAATGCTTCCCCATGAGATCATGAAAATCAAATGATGTATGTTAGATTCTAGTCCAGGCTTGTGATGGGCTGTCATGCCAGGGATCAGCTCCTGGAGGCTTTCACAGACTAGGTAAACAGCACACTGCCAAGGTACATTCCAGCCTGCTACTTCACTCTGTTGTCTTTCTAGACTGAGATTCAAGTTCTAGTCTAGCCTTGCCTCTAAATATAATGTCTTCATCAGACTGATGGTCTCTTATACTACAAATTCCCCTTACTTTTTCTTTCTTTGATTCTTCTTTTCTTCATGGTGCTGGATGGAACCCAGGTCTTTCTACATCCTGTATGTATCAGATGAGTACTATACCAATGAGCTGCAACCCAGCCCTCTGGGCCAGGACTTAAAAAATAGAGAGATTTGAGAGTCGCTCTTCTTTAAGGATATGCTCCAGTTAGATGGAACACACTCCAGTGGATAGCCCTATACACAGAAGTCTATGGACATAGTGAATTAGACTCTGTTCTTTTTAATGTAACTTATTTTTTTAAATTAATAATTTATTTACATCCCAACTGTTGCCCCGCTTCCCATACCCCCTCTAAGAGTTCTTCACCTCATCCTTCTTCCTCTTTGCCTCTGAGAGGGTGTTCCCTCTCCTCCTTCCCCGTATCCCCTTTCTCTACAGAATTAGGTTTACCCTCTCTCACTGAGGCCAGACAAGGCAGTCCTCTGATACATATGTGTGGGGCAGGGCAGGGGTTTGGGGGAGCTGAGATCAGCCTATGTATGTTCTTTGGTGGCTTAGTCCCTGGGAACTCCCAGGGGTCCAGGTTAGTTGATGCTCTTGGTCTTCCTATGGGGTTGCCATCTCCTTTAGCTCCATCCCCTGTCTCTCCCAAAGGGATTCGGAACCTTAGTCCAATGGTTTCCTGTTAAGTTTCTACATCTGTCTCAGTCAGCTGCTGGGTAGAGCTTGTCAGAGGACAGCCATACTAGGCTCCTGTCTGCAAGCACAACATAGCATCAGTAATAGTGTCAGGGTTTGGTGCCCATTCATGGGATGGATCCCAAGTTGAGCTGGTCACTGGTCAGCCATTCCTTCAGTCTTTCCTCCATTTTCATCCCTGCATTTCTTTTAGACAGGAACAATTCTGGGTTAAAAATTTTGAAGGTGAGCTGGTGTCCCCATCCCTCCACTGGGAGCCCTGTGTGAGGTGGTCTCTTCAGGTTCTGTTTCCCCATTGTTGGGCATTTCTAATGGCAGGAAATTGACAGGGAATAGAGAGCTGGAGGTAATTTGGGAAGAATTAGAGGCAGCAGTGGGGGTAATTGTGATCAGAATACATTGTATGCATAAATACACTTATAAATTAACAAAATATTATATTTTTAAAATATGATGTTTAAATTTGCTTAATTATAAAAATATAATAAGCAATTTACATGAAATGCTGGTTTCATTTCAGAATATATATATTTTCAACTTTGGGGGGTAGTTATTTTTAAATGTCAAAATGCAAAATACTACTGTCGGTTAACGGCCATTTTATGTAGATTTACAGCGCTAATGAGCTTTACACTGCTGTACCCCTACTTTGTGGATCCCCTTTTATCTCACAAAACTGAAAGTCTGTACCACTGAATAACAGCTATCCACCATCTGATTCCCTCTGCTCCTGCTCCACTTGTTGTCTCTCTGTATATAAAACCGCTCCTACCCTACATATAAGAGAGTATATGGGATTTCTTTTTGTAGATTACTTACCATAATGTCCTCAAGGTTTGTGTTTAGCATGTGTAAAGATGACTATGCATCTTCAAGCTAACTGACTCTTCATTATATGTTCATACTATTATCATTTATCCATGGATGGTCACTTGATTGTTCTATCCTTTTTGTTCTGATGACTGATGTTATAAACATGGTATAGAAATTAACATATGAATTTTTGTGGTGGTTCATGTAACACATTCTTTTTTTCATTATTTTATTAGATATTTTCTTCATTTACATTCTTAATCTTGTGTCATTGAGTTTCTACAGGACAAAGGGCTCTGATGTGTGCATAGTTGTTGGAACACAGTGGCTGATGTGTAGTATTACAAAGCCTTGCATTCCAAAGACTGTGTGAGCTAATTAGCTGAGTGCCACACGCAAATCTTTAGCAGCTCTTGCTTTCCATCCTGTTTTAGTTGAGGTATTAAACCTAATGGAAGAATATAAGGTTTGTAGCTGTAACATGGAGATGATATAAAATACAGCCTACCACCCGCTCACTTCTTCCTTCAGTGGCCTATAGAATCCCTAGTAGTGATGTATGTTGGATATAGGCATGAAAAACACAGTCAAGATTTCTTGCCTCATTGGGATCCTGATAGGGGATGGAAATAATAACAAGCAAAACCAGATCACTTCAGAGTGTAACTACCATGAAAACATAGTAACTGGGCATGAGACAAAGCCTTGCAAGGGCAAAAGGATTATCAGCACAGACCACTTTGATTAGCTAACTTATTTCTGAATAATTAGTGAGCCCTAATAGGAGCCTCTCTGTTTGATTTTCCTAATGGTGTTTCATCTAAACAATCAGCCTATATATTCCTCATCACTGGTTTGGGATCACAGGTTCACAAATGGCTTCTATTGGCCCAATAAAATAAAAAGAAGGATCTAGAGAGAAGGGGAGACTTTTCTTTTTTCCCCTGCTGTCTAACTGTATCCAAGGCTCTCATGGCCTTGATTGCTGCTGGCTCTTTTCATGTTCCTGTGTCAGGACTCTCCCCAAGAGCCTGTTATTTTCGTATACTTCTGATGTATTCCTACAATTGCTATTCTGCCCTTATTCAAGTCAAACTTGTTGGGAAAACAAAAGCAGTCTTTCTCAGATTCTCTTTTTAGCCAGCACAGAGGACAGAAATAGTTTCTTCAATTAGATGTGACCATGTGATGTTTAAAATGTGAAGAGGGATGGAAGCGTCTTCCACACTTCTCTTTGCTCCTTTGGCAACAAGGATGTGGGAAGATTGCCTCCACAAAGGTCTTCTTCAGGTGTCCATTCTCCAGGTTCTTGAATTGTAAAGACTGGCTGAAGTGTGTTGTAGTGAGTGATGGCAGCTCTTGCCCTCATTCAAGTCAAACTTGCTTCCTGAAATCCAAACCAGTTATTCTAGTTCACTGTGGGGAGAGAGCCACTTGTAGAGGTTCTTGATTTCTTTTAATGGCCAGAAGATGGAATCAAATAGCTCCTCTGACTTCCTAGTGGTCAGGAATCAGTGGATCTGGAAGTTGTCTCTAGAAGCTTGCCAGAAGCCTGTTGGCTTATCCTTGTCAGTAATTTCTAAAACATGAATCCCTCTATATTAAATGCAGCCCCTGCTTTAAATCTCTAGTGTGTGTTCTGGTTACTGTATTTGTACTGTATGAGGCACTAACCCCACACTTGAAGAGTGAGTGCATTAAGCTACTTATGTCATTACATAGAATGATCATTTCTCTTACTGGTCCAGCTAATTGCATTTGGGGTTTTCTTTTTCTTGTAACTAAAATCATTCCTTACTGAAATTTTCCTGCTTCTTGCAATCACTGTTTTGACATCTCTTTTTTCTGATAAAACAAGTATAAAATAGGCAGCAAATACTGAGAACTTAGTATTTTCTCCCTTAGTAGAGATCTTGACACATAAGCATGAACCCAAACTTAGTCCCCAGAACCCAGGCATTGTAGTACATGTTTGTGACCTTAGTGCTAGAGAGGCAGATAGGCAGATCCCTGTACTCAGTTGTAGGGCAGTGAGACTATCTCTCTCTAAATTCAAGGTACATAGCCTAGATTAACTGGTCATTACACATAAGCATGTCTGAATGTATACACACATAACAAATCTGCAAATATGTACCTCCTCCCCCACACACAATTCTTGTGACACACAGAGTTACCAATTTTTCAACAGCCAGGATATTGGACCATTGGTGGTTTAAATTATATGACTCATTCAATAGATATCATAAAAGTCTATAAAGTTGTTTTAACATTCTTGGTAATTTTTTTCTAGACCCAGCTATCAAAGGCAATTACCTGAAAATATAAATTTGAGGAATTAATACCTTATTTCAGAAAAAAAAATTGAAGGAAACTACAGGAAGTATATCCTCTGGCCACTTCTGACAATTACTGTGGGGCTTCAGCAAACCTGAAGGCAGGGAGGGGTGGGGGGAGGCTGCGGGGCTCATGAAGTAGCTCTTCACCCACCCAAGGTCGGATTTATGCAGGGAAGCAGCAGCAGGTGAGGCTGAGAAGGAGGTGTCTAGGGCCCTTGAATTCCATTTTCACCTTTCCTTCACACCAAGCCTCACTAACAGCGCAGGACACTTAGAGTAACAGAAGCCACTTTCTGCAGCATTTAAGAAAACCATTAACCACTTCTGCTGCAACTCTGAGCCTGTGCTCAGGTGCTTTCTCACTTGTGTTTTGCTAGGCCTGCTGGGATGAGAAGCCTTTGGAGAGCATTGTTAATTCACCCCCCTTTTTTTCTATCCCTCCCATTATCTCTATTTTTTTGTTGTTTACTTGTTTGTTTGTTTCTTATTTGAACACCCAGACTCAAGTTGGGGTTAATACTTTACTTTCAGAATCATATTTTTGAAGGTTAATGCTCTTAATACATGTGAGATAACAGGCATAATTCAAATGCAAATCATGATGTCAGATTCCTCATGCTAATGCCATTAACTGATGAGCTAATATTTCTTCCCAGACCCTTATGCTGAACTTGGAAATTCCTTCCCATTTAAGTTGTAGAATGGAGGGAAAGTTGGTGTGACTGAGCGAGCACAACCATGTCACCATTCTGCCTTTTCTCTCTTCTCCCACTTTCCATGTAGCTGGAAAGTTAGCTTTCGAGGTAGAACATGGCAACCAACTCTGGTTATCATGAGAGATATAAACAGAAATCAAAGGCTCCACAACTGACAGGAGAACAAACAAAGCCGGCCCAATGTGCAAACAGTAGACTTGGCAGGTGAGAGGCCCAAGAAATGGGAAGTCATTCATAGAGAGAGCCCTTGTGACCCGCAGCACGAACTGAAGATTGCCACTAACAGGAGGGTCTAGGGGCTTCCTGTCCAGCCATGAAAGCAAACAGTAGGGATTCCCAGCAAAATAAGACAGACACTTCTGCACTGGATAGGCAGACCATAAAACAATACACAGGAAAACCAACCAGCCAGTGACCTGGGAGAAATCTTGATTACTTATCTTTTGGCTTTTTTTCCTCCCCTGGGAATTAACTTTTGAGCTCTCTGAATCCCTTGGTGTCTTTTTTTTGGTGCTGCTATAGAATTCATAGTAACTTCTTCCATCTAACTAAGCCCTCAGATAGTGGCTGCTGATCATATAGAATCATCAACTGTTTGCTCAGTCAGGTCTCGGCATCTCCAGCACAGTGAAAGGTTTTGTTATGGGAAAGGCCCTGTAAGAGACCTGGTGATTTGACTCCTAGCGAACATCAGTGATCTGATGCCTATGGACAAGCCTCGAGATGCATGAAGCTCTAGTTTACCATTTCTCAACCTGTAAGTCCTGACCCCTTGAGGGGAATCAAATGACCTTTCACAGGGGTCACTTTAGACCATCAGAAAACACAGATCTTCACATTGCAATTCATAACAATAGCAAAATTACAGGTATGAAGTAGCAATGAAATAATTTTATGGTTGGGGGCCATCACAACACGAGGAAAATATGAAAGGGTCATAGCATTAGGGAAGTTGAGAACCACTGTTCTAGTAAGATTAAACTGACCAGTCTGTCAAGGTAATTAGGCTAGTGTATATACAGAGACAAATACTTGAAGACATTTTATTTTAAGGCATGGTTTGACTTTATGACCTAGAATTACTAATTCTCCTACCTTTATTTGTGATTACAAGGACATGCCACTATGCATGGCTTCGAACCTTAGAGACAAAATCACGAGAGGGTTTGTCTCCTGCACTGTCCTTTACGGCAGTCCTCCAAGCTGTATGCACTTTGTCTTTAAAATTAAACCATTGAAATGGATGTTTAGTCACACAGCTCTGGACTCAACAAAGCAAGCTGAAATTGCTAACACTATGCTTTCTGGTACTTATGAAAGGTTATATTGGAAAACCATCAGCTCATATGCAGTCTACTTATTTGTCTATTGATAGGTTATTTTGATACGAGTCTGACTATTGATCTGCATCTTTTATCTGTGAGACAAGCTATCTGTATCAAGGGAGCTGGCTGTGAAGATTTGCCTCTGTATAGATTGTGGATATGCAGACAGGTTGAAGCATCACGTACACTCATGCACAGATACACACACACATGCACTCACACACACATACACAATTGTACATGCACACACATATCTTTAGTATTAAAAGATATATCTGATCTTTTAAATGTTAAAATTTGTTTAATATAAATAAGTCTATTCCTAGGAAAATATTGCACAGATTTCCAGGCATATGTAAAGATATCTTTTTAAATGGATTTATTCAACTATCATAAAGCCAATGCAAATTATCACTAATTTTTCTCAGTTATGTATGTACAATGGGATGTCCTACAATAGAAAGTCATTTTGCTTCCTTACACAATAGGAATTTTTTTGAGAAAGTTTCACATTTTGTAACACTGTGAAGTTATAATATATTTTGGTTTAATTCAGCCTCAAAATCGAAGTGTGTGCGTAGCTGTGGATGAATTCTCCTTTTAAGGTTCTCTGGGGCCCACATGGCCACACTTCCCTTGTTATCACTTGCATCTTTGTGGCACCCTCCTGTATGTGAAAGATGGGGAGCTTGTTCCTTATGCACCCACCCCCTGCAGCTATAGATGCTGGATTAGGCTTCTAAGCAACACCAGCATTTTCCACTGGACAACTGAGATTGAGTTTCTTTTGATGTAAATTTCTCTGAAAACTGTATCCTCTATTACCAATTTCACAGTGCCCTTTCCTTTTATTCTTGAAATATAATTTCAAAAGCTTTTAGAGTAAAAGCCAAAGACTTTGAGATGGGCTTTCAACCATGAACACCTGCATTTAAGGGATCCTAAATCTGGGGACTGGAAATTTGGGTGTAGAAGCTACTTCAGTTCACATTTCTGTCTTGCTAACCTTAACTACCCCTGGCAGAGGAGAAGGCAGTCAGGCCTGGGTGAAAAAGTAAGAGAGGCTTCTATACACAAGGCCAGCTGTGTAGTAAAGTAGGACATTGCATCTCACATTCTTCTGTGTCTCACTATTTCAGCTCAAAAAAAAAAAAAAAAAAAAAAAACACATAAACATGTATAGGTCCCCAAGTAAAGTCTTACAAAGCAGAGGAGCCACAAAAGTCTCAATCTAAAGTTATGAGCATGAAATTAAAAACAATACTATAATAAGTTAATTAAAATAAACCCCAGGAGGACTCAGGAGCTCATTGGCCAGCCAGCCTAGCCAAAATGGCAAGGTTTGGGTCCTGCATCTCAGAGATACAGGAGCAGAGGGATGGAGGAGGACACAACAGTGTCCCATGGCCTCTATATGGAGAGCCATGAACCACCACACCCATGAACACACATGAGTACATCACTCCACTCTCCCACCCACCCATGGGAGGAAGTTTAAGGTGGGGCAGTCTGCTGCTCTCTGTTTCTGTAATAGCCTAGACCTTGGCTGTACTCTGATTCAATGAAGCCCCTTTGTTTCTTTTCACCCTACAGCCTCGTAGGAAGCAGAGCTGGTAATCTTAATTAAGAAGTGTGATACTTTACTGTACAAGTGTGAAGTGCAGAGAGCAGCCACCCAGCCAGATGCTGAAGCACAAATTAGGCTTAATTGAGCTCTTTTATCATTAGAGTTGTATTTTATTTTAAAATATATAGAGACAGGAAGGTCTCCAAGAGAGAACACTCAGAAGGCCTATTTGACCCTGGAGTTAGTTGACTAGCACTGGGGACATTTGAAATATTGCCCTCTCCCTTTTTTTTTTTTAAAGGAACATTGGTGTGCCAGGTAACTAAGTTTAATGGATCCTCAAGTATGCCAATGGCTCAGCTTGGAGCTAATTTTGTGGGGGAATCTGCTTGTTCTGTTTCATTATGGGTTTAAGTAAATGTAAGTTTGCTTTGGCATGAAGCGAGGTCTGGAAAAGTCCTTGCTTGGGTTCCCTTTCTTCTGTCACCTTCTCTTCATTCTGACTGTTTTGTTTTGTCTTGTTTTAGTAATTTGTCAGCCCCGGTAATGATGTAATGAATGTTCTTTTAGAATCACTGGGAAGTACATTTGAGTTCTCAAAGATAAAGTTTGCTCAGCACCTCTCTTTCTTCTCTCCCTCCCTCCCTCTCCTCCCTCTCCTCCCTCCCTCTCCTCCCTCTCCTCCCTCTCCTCCCTC
>NC_034597.1:2125049-2128398 GCF_900095145.1 Mus pahari | reverse complement strand
CTCTTCTCTCTCTCTCTCTCTCTCTCTCTCTCTCTCTCTCTCTCTCTCTCTCTCTAACTCTCTGCAGTTGATCATTACTATCTCCTAGCACATGAGCATCTTACACATAAAAGATGTCAGCATCAAGTCTATCCTATGTTTCATGCCCAGGCCCTGCCTTAAATAAACACTAAAGCTGGTGTTTAAGTCACGCTATCTGTGGCACTTTTACATTGTATACTCAATTTGCCCTTTTGCTCTTTCCATATAAACTTGCCATGCTTGTTTTGAATGGTTCAAATGGTTTCAAAGATAATTACTACAAAGGACATGGGCCCTGCTTATTGAGCACAGCATAAATGTCTAACATGAGGTTTACCTCCAGAGTGATCAAGTACTGTTGATTGGTGACTGCTTGGCAGAAGGGAGACCTTCTTCCTGTACCTGGCCATTCCCTGGTAAAAATGAATGAGAAGACATTTGGTGCTGCTGTGTGGGCCTTGTCCTTCTCTAAATGTGATGTCTGATTTTGACCTTTGATAGTGTTGGAAAAGCATTTACCTCTTTATTCCAACAGCACCATGGCATCATTTACAGAACACGGAACTTGTCTTTGAAGCAGTAAAGTGAGAACACATCTGATAGAAGTGTGCCTCCCCCCTCTGTCTCCAAGGTATATGAGAGAGGGGAACCAGATTCATCCTGTAACTCCAAGCACTTTGTTTTTCAGAAGGATTAGTGCTGTGCTCAAGCCAGATGTGATGAAAATTAATTGTAACTTAATATTCAAGATAAGTGTAATCTTGGAGTGGACTTTATTTAGTTACTAGTGGAAGGAAAATATGTCTACCAACTTCACATTCTGGAAAATCTGGGAGGCCAGAATTTCCCAGCAAAAAGAGAGGGACAGCAGTTCAAAGAGAAGTCATGGTACATTAGCTTTTCCTAAGAAGGAAAAATGGGAACACATAAATCATGACTTCATATGGCACAAAAAGAATAATATTAATTGGTCCATCCTCCCAGAAAGAAAAACATGAGGTGAAATTGACTTTTGCAAATGTCTCCGGGGGGGGGGGTCTTCTTCCACGCAGGCCAGGCGTGAGTGGTTAAGTGTGTCCTCTGCTGTACCTGCCATTTTCATCTGAAGCAGGCAGGGCTCGTGTTTCCTAACCGCTAAGCGTGGTATTCTCCCTCTCCTCTCTTATTGTTTTAAATCATCCCACATGTCCTCTCATCTGATTCTCTCTTGGATGCTGTGATGCTGTCTGTTAGTGACAGGGTCTTTGTGAATCTAAGAATGGAAAAGTTACAGAGTTCTAAAGAGGAGGAATGCTAACATGGGTTACCTTTTCTACTGAGAGTTGCTTTATTACAGGAACAGATAAAGGTGGGTTTTTTTGAAGTTCTTATTCATTTAACATTAATTTTACAAAATAACTTAATGAACATGTCAAGAATGTTGGATCTGAAGATTCATGCCTTGTGTCCTTGTAGGAAGATTCACATCGCGGCTGTATATTGCTGAGGCTCCCTAAGAACCTCAGTAAGAATTGGATTAGTATCTCTGGACTGGCTCGTTCATTGTGCTGCATTCCCCTCTCTTCCCTGACTCATCTGATACCTATGTTTCTTAAAAACCCTCATAACCATTTGGACACGAGTATTACAGGCTCTGCCTTGCCTGTGATGTGGTTATCTAAACAATCTGTGCTGCTGTCTTCTGAGAGGCCCTTAGCATCATCTTCCACTAAACTAAGAAACTGGAGAATACAGTGGATGCTAGATAAATGCTTTTTGGCTTGAACTAAGTTGTTTGGCTAATGTTGGTAATTCCTACCATGTGTCAGGCATTGTGCGGTTGACAATGAGCCTATGCTTTAGCTCTTGTTCACCCACTTCTGGGACTCACCCAGTAAAAAGGCACATATTTTAACAGATTATGGCTCTGCTTATTTTCCGTCTCATATATCTTGGACATCTGAAAGAAGTGTCTTAGTTACTATACTATTGCTGTGAAGAGACGCCATGACCAAGGGAGTCCATATAAAAGAAATCATTTAATTGGGGCTGGCTTACAGTTTTAGAGAATGAGTCTAGGACCTTCATGTCAGAAAGGAGACAGGCACAGTGTTGGAGACAGGTATAGTTGAGAGATTGACATCTCCATCTGCAGACAGCAGGTAGCAAGTAGAAACAGACAGACAGACAGACAGACAGACAGACAGACAGACAGAAGCAGAGACAGAGACCTAGATTATGCTTGGTATGGACTTTTGAAATTTCAAGACACATCCCAAGAGACACAATTCCTCTGACAAGGCCACACATCCTAATCCTTTCCTAACATTTCCACTAATCAGAGAACAAGCAATTGAACATAAAAGTATAGGTGGGCACATTCTCAGACTACCACAAGAAGTAAAACCTTATCTGGGGCTTGAGCCAAGTTCTATTTACTGCAGTAAGGTTGAAAGCTGCCCTAGTAAGAGGTTACAGCTGGCATAAACCTTCAGGTACTAGAAGTTATACATACTTTAACTGGCAGGAGACTCAGTGTGCTGTGTGCAGTTGGTGCACATGGGAGAGCACTTGTTGCTGAGGTTAGGAGTATAACGAGCCAAGGTAATGGCTGGCTTTCCAATGTGATGGAATTTGGTATTTATTTATTTGTTTCACAGGCACTGCATGACTCTATGTGTTGTGTTTTGATCAAATAGGGGCAACAGTGCCTACCAAGACAGTTTCTTTGCCCTACAAATATTGACTGATGGGTGAAAAAATGAAAATAAAATGAAACACTGTTAGGACATTATTGTGGATTGTGTTTTAAGTGTCAGGAAAGACAAAAATGGGGTGTGATAGAATTTAGCAGGAGAGTTAAGGGGTGCACATGGAATTATATAAGTGGTAACCACACACAAGACAAAGGCTTTCTTGTGCAGTTCTCCTGGAGCCTGGGAGAAAAAGCTGTCTAGCTGATCTGTCAAGGTTAGGACCAGACTCTCAGCAGAGAAAAGGGATTCTTGTTTGTGATTGTGAAACCTTGGCTGTTACTCATGCGGTTTATTTAAGCAGAAGTCTTTTATAAACATAACCACTGTTTTGTGAAGTACCTGGAAAATGTTCATTTGGAAGAAAACGTTTTGACTGCTGTGTCTCAGGCAGTGTGGTTACTCTTTGGTTAGATTGGGCAGGGTCACTGCTTTCTGGGGTATGTTAGTAGTTGTTGAGAGGAGATAGGTATTGTACTGGCTGGTTTTGTGTGTCAACTTGCCACAGCTGGAGTTATCACAGAGAAAGGAGCTTCAGTTGGGGAAATGCCTCCATAAGATCCCACTGTGAGGCATTTTCTCAATTAGTGATCAAG
>NC_034597.1:2106901-2124929 GCF_900095145.1 Mus pahari | reverse complement strand
AACAGCAGTGTGGAAATGTAAGCTGAATAAACCCTTTCCTCCCCAACTTGCTTCTTGGTCATGATGTTTTGTCCAGGATTAGAAACCCTGAGTAAGACAGGTACAAAGTAGGTATATTGTAGTTATTGAGAGGAGACAGGTATACAGTAGGTATACTGTAATTGTTGGGAAGAAATGGGTATTCAGTAAGCATAATATAGTTGTTGAGAGGAGATAGGTATACAGCTTTTGTTCCTCGTGCTTCCTTGAACATCTCCATTTATCCTTACTAGTTTTCTGACAGCTATGGGAACTCCAATTTCAATACACATATCTAAACATTGAAACTTAACATCTGCATATGAGAAAGAACATGCAGTGATAGTAGATTTTTTATTTAATTAATTTATTTACTTTTTGTTTTGAGAGACAAGGTTTCTCTGTGTAGCCCCAGCTGTCATGAAACTTACTCTGTAGACCATGCTGGCCTCAACCTCACAGAAATCCACCTGCCTCTGCCTCCCAGATTAAATCCCCATGCTGGGATTAAAGTTATGTGCCACTACCACTTGGCATCAGTGATATTGTGTCTAAGTTCTGCTCCATGAGACAAAACTAGTGCCTGGTACTGTCAATTGGACAGAACCCTTTGACTCACTATGTCATAGGTATTAATAGAGATGTTATAGGTATTAATAGAGAACCCACTGCTATTATTCTACTAAGTTGACATAGTATTAAAGTGGCCTGCATATTCGTATCTTTATCTTACATCTCTCAAGTCTCACTAGAGAAGGTTATTTTAGTTTTGCAGTCGATGGTAATTAGCAGAGATCCAAAACTGTCAGTGTGCAGAAAATAAGTGATCAGATCTAAATGGGACATTTCTTTCACACCTGCTTCCCACAAAGACTTGGGGATCACTGAAGAAAGGAGCCTAGAAAGATTGTAAGATTCAGAAGTAGTAGACATCCTCAGTGAAACATTATTTGCTACTGCACACATGAGTTCATAGCAACTGTTACTAAATGCATAATACCTGTACAAGATCAAACCAGCAAAAAATCAAATAAAATAAAAAAATCCCAGCTTGGAAAGAGGAGGGGCTCATGAAGTCCCACTATTACCTGAGAAGGTAATGGCTGCTAGGAGAGGGATAAGTTTTCTTCGGTTTGGCCCCTGAAGAGCTACTCATTTTCCATGAGTAGCATGGGTGTAGGTATTGGATGTATCTACACCCATGCAATCTACATACAGGCACTACTGATTGGATGCAGTGAATTAAGACATACACACAGAGAGAGAGAGAGAGAGAGAGAGAGAGAGAGAGAGAGAGAAAGAGAGAGAGAGAGAGAGAGAAGGTGGGAGAGAAAATTGGTACAGATGCTTGAAGAGGATTGAGAGGGGAAGGGCTGAGGAGGGATTTCATCAAAGCACATTATGTGTGTANACTACTGATTGGATGCAGTGAATTAAGACATACAGAGAGAGAGAGAGAGAGAGAGAGAGAGAGAGAGAGAGAGAGAGAATGACAGACAGACAGACAGAGAAGGTGGGAGAGAAAATTGGTACAGATGCTTGAAGAGGATTGAGAGGGGAAGGGCTGAGGAGGGATTTCATCAAAGCACATTATGTGTGTATATGAGATTCTGAGACAATTGGGGAACATGTGTACAACTTTGTCAGATGAAGCAAATGAGAGAGCTGGAAGGAGGGTTTGCATCTGCTGATGTAATCAGAAAAGGATCCGTGGAGGAAGTGTCAGGTTCCCAGTGTTAAGAAGATCCCTAGAGACACGTAAGCTAGCTTCATGGTTAGCTCTCATATTCTTTTGCTTTGTTCAGAATCCTGGTTCTGGGACCTTGTGTTGTATCAACTTCCTGGTGATACAGAATTTATCCCATTTATAAATGAGGATTGTTGTGTGTGCATTCGGTGAATATGAGAATGGTGTAGGGTGTGTACATAGAACTTTTCATGATGAAAAATTAGCTGTTTTTAATTGTTGTACCCCATCTTGATCTGATGGAATCACAACCTCATGTGGCCTTACCCTTGTCCTGGAGCATTGTGGGTTGGGACTATTGTTCTTCTAGGGCATCCCATTTTATTGGTGAATCATATGAGATGTTAAAAAGTCATAGTCAGTTCACAGATAAGTTATCAAAAAGCAACGTAGGAAGAAAATTCTAGGTAGGAAGACATCTGTGACCAAGGATTATGAGGCAGACATGTAATATCTTTAAGCAATAGCACATGGTTTCCATTTTTCTGAAGTCGCAAGTAAGAGGTGAAGGAACAGCAACAGTGGAGAAAGTCTGGGTGACAGAGTCAAGAGAAGGGTGTAATCACCCCACTGCAGCCCAGGACTATGCATGTTCATTGTGACAGGTACAAGAGTAGAAAAGTCCCCAGGGAAGAGGCTGTCCTGGAGGATGGAGTGACAAAGTAGCCAGATAAACACTGTTGGATGGTTTGTCTTACTGTTACTCTGGGCTCCCAAGGAGTTGCAGCCTGATGTTTTTCAGGGTCACCATGTTTAAGGACATTTCCCTTTCACACTAGTACATCTGTGATTTTATCCTCTGTCTGGAAGACTAGTATACTTCTCAGACCATAGAATATTAGTTATCTCTAGGGAATAAAGCAGTCTTTGCTGGGAAAGGTGTCTAGACTAAGATTTAGAGACACAGGTTTAGTCAATATTAAGCACTACTTTTCCATTTCTTCTCTGCCCTAAAGTCATATCCACATATGCCCTTTTGTTCTTTCCCTATTCTGAGCTTTCCATGGTTTCTGGAACCTTAAAAACAACAATAGCAAAACATCAACGAATAAAAACAAACAAACAAACCAACAAAAGACCCATGCTCTGAAATGTTTATGTTCTACGTTCACCCAGTACTTAGGCTCTTGTCATTTTCAGATGGTTAAATAGAGGGACATACACAAAAAAGGAAGCTCAACACGGTAATGTCCTGAAAGAAAAAAATGTATAGAAAGAAAACAAATATGGAGGTGTTTTGTGTGTATAGGATGGGTGGCCCTTTGACCCTTTCCTCCTGAAGTAGAGACAACTTTCAGATATGGTGTGTCAGAAGAATAAAGATCTGGGCTGAGAAACAGGAGAAGTTGGGGACGAATGTTGATATGGATGATTGATGCTATAGAAAATCTCAAGGAATTTGTGATGAAATTGATCTTTGACTTTCAGATAAGGTGATTACACCAGATTAGCCAGGATTCTCAGCACAGGAAGAACTGGCTTCTCCTTGATGCTTCATTGCTCACTAGAGTCTAATAATCTAGGAAAAAAAAACAAAAAAACAAACATCTGCCTGAAAATAGCTGGAAATGGTCTCGTCTCCAGCTCAGGCTTTCCTACTACACACTGGGCCTCCTTGTAAGCAAATTGTACTCCCCAAAGGTTCATTTGTGATTTGCAATTACTTAATCAGAACATGAAGAAAGAGTATACACCCAAAATAATTTCTGAAGTTCTGACTTACTGTTTGTGTCATACATTGATATATAGAGCCACAATTTTAGCTTCCTACTTTCCTTTCAAATTCACAAGGAAGGAAAATCTAGGAAACAATGGAAAACAATAGGAAAGATATTCAGAACAAATAGAGAAAGGCTTGGGGGAAACTAAAAAGGTTTGAGAAATACTTCAAGACTGTCCCAGAGCTTTTAGTGTGCCACCTGTTTCTGTCATATGGAATGCATGGCACTATTTCAAATCCTTCAGGATCTGTCAACCTTTTGCCTCTAAGTTAATAAACTTACAAAATACATCATCCGGCCAGTCCACTATCAGCACATCCTGCCTCAGACTCTTGAAGATAAGACTTTATCTCAGCCCCTTCCCTTCCTTCTTTATAATTGCCCAGCTAAGCTAATGAAGTCCTTTTGGTGTTGTGTGCATTCAAATGGCTCATCTGCATGAAAGCCACTGCCCCTTAATTATGGAAAATAGACATTAAAAATAATTCCATGCCTCTAATCAGGATCAAGAACCTCGGGCCAAATCCTGAAATTTAAGCTCCCTTCAAACCTTCCTTTCAAGCTCAGATTCATCTGCTAAACTCACAACACATTGATGCTTTCTGGTACTTATGAGCTGCTGTCCTCTCTTCTGCCTTACCTACAAGTGGTAATACATGCTAGGTGGCACTGAGCCACCACACAGTTCAGTAGGATAGATGAGCCTTCACATTGGGAATGGAATTGTAAGGAAATGGGTTATGGCTTGGGCATCCACTCTCCTTTCCTAAGTGTCTCACTTCGCCTTGACAGGTATCTGATGTGAGATACTATCAGAACCAAAATTGAATGTTGGCATGCCACCATCTATTAGGATGTCTCTGGATAGGAAACAGTAAAGCAGATCTGACTGTTTGAAGGCTGGATACTTGGAGATGTAATTTTATTTATTTTCCAGATGTATAGCCCGTATAGGCACACACACACACACACACACACACACACACACACACACACACACACCCGCAAGGTGCTACAAAAATAGGCAATGCTTAGGCTATTTAGAACTGTGAGTGTGGTGAGCAGTTTTTGTAGGTGATGCCCAGCCATCATCCAAATTTACATTCAGTGGAAGGTAAATCTTCTATTGTTTTGATACCTTCACATTTAATGGAGTTTTAATTTATCAAAAATGTCCAGACTACTGATAGAGATGAAACTTCATAGAGATCAGTGTCCAGATACTCAAGATATATCAGAATGAGTGCTTGAGAATGTGAGATAGTTACACTGCTCTAGGAGGTAGATTCCTGTTGAATTGCATGCTGGATAAGTTGTGGATTTTGTTTATTTTGTTGTTTACCCCTAACCGTCAGGGTTATTTTGTTCTTGAGATAGTTACACTGCTCTAGGAGGTAGATTCCCTTTGGATTGTGTGCTGGATAAGTTGTTTGTGGACTTTATATATTTTGTTGTTTACCTCTATCTTTCAGGGTTATTTTCTTTAGGGTTTCATTGTTTAGGTGGTGGCTGAGAACCCACATGCTAGCTTAGTTGGAAAAAAAAAAAAAAACATAGATCCACTCTTACATATGTGTACACTCTTTATAAATGGAAATAGCTCATTTTTACATTAGTTTAAGCCAGACACACTCTTTTTCTCCACTGAACATGACACATGAATACTTTCAATAGGCAGTATAGAACACTAGCTCCCTACCTGGATCACTATGCCCTAATCCTTAAGAGCTACACATGTAAAATGAAGAGTTCAAATTGGAGACAGAATTGAGAGAACTCAACTTCAAGTAGACACATAGCCATCAACTCTACTAGAGTCCCAAGTAATCTTAAGGAGACTCAGACTGGAAGAGAGAGGGTCTGAGTGTCACCTGTAAGGACAGGAGCCACCACTATTTCTGAAGATGGAGGAATGGAGGTGAATGTTGCCAGAAGCTTCTAGGAGCTGGGAAAGGAGCCTGAAGAAAAGACTTTAGCTGTCCTACAGCTTAACTTCTGCCTTGGGGAACTCCAGTGGGATTTCTAATCCCAGAACAGCAAGTTAATGCGTCTGTTTTGTTTCAAGCCACCAAGTTTGTGGTAACTGACTCTATTAATAGCAGCCCTAAGAACCTTGTGGGATACCTTCATGATCAACTGGGCTTCCTGTTTTCTCATGCAGGCTCAGGGTGTTTGTAGGAAAAGCAGTTTCCCCTCTGCCTGTAACTCTTCTCTCTGTAATTGAGATGTCTCTGGCATCAGACTAGTTCTTGCATCGGGCATGTTCACTTAGAACAGATACACAATCTATTTTCTCCTTCTTATTCATGGGGATTACATGAGGAAATTGACTATAATCAGCTATGAATATCTTCCAGAGTTAAGTTTTGGGGGAGCTTGTAGGACTCTTTTATTCATAGGGAATGTCAATAGCATTCATATTATTTTACTACACCAGCCAACTGACACTTCCCTCCCCATCTTGTTAGACCAGCTGTACATTTGATAGGGTTTTTTTTTTTTTTGCTTCCATTTCCTTTGCTTAATGATCCTTTCTGACAGCTTCATGTTGATTCTGTATCCTTTATCTAACTATATATTATACATAAAGAAGAGCACCCCTAGATTAAATCATCCTAGAAGTGCTATGTTGTTTTATACTGTTCTTACAGCCAAATCTTCATGTAGAAACTATGTATGATAAACTCAGTGGCTTTAATCTTACTTTTACGTCCATAAGGTATTATACAAGCCTGTTGTATATAGGCAGCCTAATTTGGAACATGCCATTGTATTTGATTAAGAACCTCATCAAAAAGTTCCTAGCACATGGACCCACCTCCATGCCTATTTGTATGTAAAGCCATGCCTCATTGTACTGATGAGGTTATTAGTATTATAAAAAGCAAAGGGGAAGACAAGAAGTTGGGAGGGAGACATGAATGGGGGAAGCAATAGAAGCAGCTAGAAGGAAGTAATGGTGGATGATATACAGTGCATCAAAATATAATGTATAAAAATGAAAATCTCAACAGATAAGTAGAAACCTATTTTTAAAAACATTACTTTTTTCTTTCTTTTGGCTATTCCATATAAGACAATGGACATTCTGCCATCAAATTCAAGCGTCACCAAGCAGGTAGAACTGTAACAGGGTTAACTGGTTGCATTTAATGAATCAACAATGCTGTGCACACTTGTATCTTGCATTTGTATCCATTCATTTAACAGGTAGCTGTCTCTTGAGTCTCTCTATTACTTTGCAGGTATAGCTTCTGAGAAAGATGGGTAGTTCTTGGGAGATGGTGTTGTCCTGGAGATTGTGGTTATACTGTTACTTAAAATACCTTTTCCATTCTCTTGTATGTCACCAGTGATTTGTTGTATTAGGTACCAAAGGGAAAATAACTCAGTTGCTTGGCAGCCTGGAGGTGATGTGTCAAGGTTATGATGTGCCATCATCATATGGATGGTGACTATGTATACCATCCCTTCTTCCACACAGGGGAGCCCCAAAGAATGTTGTGTCATTTCACATCCCCTGCAGTACCCCTGACTCCATCCTTTCTCCACCTCTGATAACCCAGGACCAACAAGTGACACTCATTCACTCATGGCATGAATGCCATTCAATAACTCTCTAACCCTAGAATCAATCAGGAGTACTTAGGTGACATTGAGGTGTCCCGGAAAGGGACCTCCCTGTTAATTTTCCTGCTATTCTTCCTGACTATTTTGTTTTCTCTATTTCTCTTCTCTCCAATAATCTGGCATTAAACCTCTGCCCTCAAAAAAAAACTAACAACCACTGCACTCTGATCCACATCACCAGGCAAAGATTATTACTTTTCATTAAATGAAAGTTCTTTGCTGAGCTGGCAGGGATATTCAGATGGACACCTTAGTCAACTAGCATGTACATAGCACTAGTCTTAACACCCATTATTGTATACAGGCATACACACACACACACACACACACACACACACACACACACACACAAACACACAGAGAGAGACAGAGAGAGAGACTGAGAGAGAGTGTCTAACTCCTGGAAATCTATCCTCAATGTATCCTTCTACCTAGAGTTAAGAGGGGTTCTCTCCTTGCCTAGATGAACCCAGTAGTTTAAATAGGCCTCATGAAGTTCATATGTTGGATATTTAACAGTGTTGAAAACCAGAATGATTAGAGAGTGATTACATCTTGTAGGCACTGCCTTTATTAATAGATTAAGGCCCATCTCTGGAGAGTAGGCTCATTATAAAAATGTATTCAGTCTCTCTAAGTGATGTCTATGACTATGCTTGGGAGGCAAAAGAACGCCCTGGATCTTGAATTTCTCAGTCTGAAGAATGATCAGATAGATACTAAGTTTCAGTTCACCATAACTACCCATTCTGCATGTGAGTCATGTGAGTGTGATGGCCCATGCTTTCAATGGCTATACATTTAGCAGTGCTCCTATGAGAGTAGACTGGCTAGTCATGCTGTAGCCATCTTAGTTTTTCTAAGTATGTTTTATGATGCTCCTCAAACAGAGAAATCACCTAGCAATACAAATCTTGGACTGTATGCCCTATTTAAGTAACTGATGGCTACATTCCATTTTAATAGCAGAAATTGGATAAAGACAAATTCATGAATTTTTGGAAAAATGAGCATGTACATGTCAAAATTCTCACCCACCTGACCATTTAAGATTCTTACATTCTATAAGTAGCAGTGTATTTGGGGGTAATTGTTTACTAAGATACCTTGCTGAAGTTCATTGCTATAGAGTAGTGCCTCTCCAAGAGAAGAGCTGTTTACCTCTGCATCAGTGAACTGGAACTGAGAGGCCAATGCTGATGCTTCCCAGACTGTCAGCCAAGATCCCCTGCTAACTAGTCACTATGGATGAGGAGACAATATTTTGAAATTGTATTCAGTGTGTTCTACCTTGTGCATGTCTCTTTGCCCCACAAAGATCAGATAGATGATCTTATCCCAGGTCTCGAGGCCACTGGCTTCTAGAAAGCACCAATGCTTTCTGCTCTGCTCTGTATTTCACCCAAAGCTGCTGTTGCCTGATTGGGTAGCAGGTCTGCCCTGAGCCAGGCATTGGAGCAACCTATCAAAGACAAGTTTTCCAGTGTGTCAGCCCTCAACTATCCAAGCCCCCAGCATGGGTAGACAGTAAGACAGACTTGTCATCTTGCTTCATTGGTCATTCTGTGAAGCTTCTGGCCTTTCTATTACCTATGAGGGTCGGAAGAAGAAAGAGAACCCTGGGGAGGTGGACTATCTTGTGCCACTTCAAAGGGGGTTACTATTCTTTCCCAACCATGCAAAGAAAATTCTTCTAGCTTACTTGATAATCCTGTTTTTCCTTTGAAGGAAAGTAACTGTTTATCTACCAAATGGGAACTAGCACTATCATTACTGATTTCTAAACTCATTAGGGCTTAGTTAGAATTCTCAAGCTGCTAGAAAGTTTTACAATTAATTTCTCCAGGAAGAGTTATGAAAAGGAAATAACAAGTTTGTAGAAAACAAGTTGTAGGTACTTCTGATATCTAGGCTAAGAAGCCTTGTGTGATCTGTTTGGGTCATCAGTGGAAGTGTAACGTTCTTTCAAAATACTGATCACACAATGCCAAGTGAATTGTGTGTGTGTGTGTGTGTGTGTGTGTTTGCATTTTTATATGGTATATGTAGTATGTATATCTGATATGAGCATGTGTGGTATGTGTCTGTGGTATGGGTGAGTGTGAATGCATCTTTGTGTGTGTGTGGTGTGAGAATGTATGTGTAGAGTGAATAATTGTGTATGAGTGTGTGTGATATGAATTGAATTTGTGTGTGTGGTATGAGTATGTCTGTGGTATGAGTGTGTGTATATATATATATATATATATATATATATATATATATATATATATGTATGTTCATGAATGTGCATGTATATATGCAAGTGTATATACAAAAGGAGAATGATCAGATCCTCTTTTTGACAACTGAATCTTAGCTCTAGATTAATCAGATTTTTTTTAAAACTAGGAATTAAAGTTAGAGAGATTGATAACTCATTAAAGCTTTTGCAGAGCAAGAATTAGGACCTAAGTTCAATCTCCAGAATCCACATAAAACAAAACAAAACAACAACAACAACAACAAAAGCAAAAAAACAAAAACAAAAACAAAAAAACAAAAAACAAATTTAGTGGCACACTTGTACTCCCCACTCTGGAAAACTGGAGATAGGTAGATCCTTAGACCTCACTGGTTAGCCAGCCTATCCCAATTAGTGATCCTCAAGCCAATGACAGACTCGGTCTCAACAAACAATGTTGACATCCTGATGTGACCTTAGGCACACCCATACATACAACCACATGTACATGTAGCACAGGCATACAAATAAATACATACCTACATTGGTAAGTTAAGAGTTCATATGTATCAAGCCCTTGTGATGATACCTGGGATACAGTAAGACATGTGTTCCTGTTGGCTGGTTTTGCATAGTTCTTGTTAGTATTCACTTCATCATAGCTCACATCTTCCTAGTCTTATCATCTGTAGCAAGATATTATAGCTTGAATCTTCGTGTTACTTCTCCCAGAAATTCATATTGTACTTTAATCTCAGCACAAATACAGCCCATTTTGAGGAGTGATTATATCATAATGGGTTTACCTTCATGAGTGGGCTAATGGGTGTGTCTGTGTCTATGTGAGTCTGTGTAATAAAACGATCATGGAGGTAACATGCTTGTTCTTTGTTTTTCCATTTTTGCCATGTGAAAGCATGGCATCTATCCCCATAACACAGTACTTTTCAACCTGTGAGTCATAACCCTGCATATCAGATATTTACAGTACAATTCATTACAGTAGCAAAATTACATTTTAAGATAACAGCAAAAATAATGTAATGGTTGAGGGTCACCACAACACAAGAGACTGTGTTAAACAGTCAAAGCATTAAAAAAGATGAGAACCACAGCTTAAGGAAGACACAGCCACAAGGCGTGGCCTTGGGAACAGAAGACAATTCTCTCCCAACACTGAGTGTTGATTTTGACTGTTCTAGCCTCTTGATCTGTAAGAAAGAACATTCTGTCTTTTGTGAATCTTGTAAATACTCTTGAGTATTTTGCTGTCACTTGACACAGGAGCCATGGGATTGAGTAAACATTCAACCATTGTAGAATGTAATGAGACTAATTTGGCTGTTGAGAACTTGATTTTGATATCTGGATTTCTGTCTCAGAAGGCTGTCTAGAAGAGAAATATTTATCCCATAACATTATAGGATGACATCTTCTGATTCTCACACAGTGTGTGTAGAAGGGACTTTCAAAAAATTGAAACCTCAAGAATCCTGAAAACTGGACCAAATACTATACCCTTGTTTGTCCCTGCTTCTGTGTGTCTGTAGCAGTGATCTTTCTGTGAGGGCCTTGTCTGCCTCACGTTGGGTCATATCACAAGTTAATGGAAGTTCATGTCTATTGAATTATGTATATCCCAGACTGCTTTTTTTCCATATTCTAAGGATCCAAGGAAAGGATTGTGGCCTTGTGGGGATCAGGTAGCCAAGCTTGATGTCTTAGTATACAAACCCAGCCACAACTATTCATCTCCTTGGAAGTGGCAAGCTAATTCCAAGTAAGTTGATGGACAGAAGGTGCTACTAACACAGCAAAATTAAGACATGGTCCCTGCCCTTCACTTCTCATTAGGGTCAACACTAACAAGAGAGACCTGCAGGAATGGAAAGTCACAGCATGAAAACAACGGGAAAAAAATCAGAAAGCTTGCTGGGAAAAACTTCAGCATGCCTTGTGTCATTGAGTTTCTGTTTCAGTCTCTTTAAGACAGCTGTTGTCATAGTGCTTTCTCTGGGATTTCAAAGAAATTGTATGTGGATGACTTACAAGCTCTGATATACTTGAGTATGGTCTACTCAGCTGTTCATGATCATCTTCTATGTTGTATGTCTCTGCTCACTGGCTCAGCTTTTAAACTCCAGCAATAATGGACTGAACACTAAGTGACTGTTTTACTAAAAGAACAATTGATGCCATGCCTTCTAATGTGCTTGTTTCCTTTGCCATTTTAGCTGTACTTGCACATGCAGTTGATTGGCATATGCTTCCCCAACAGAATGTAAACTCCAAGGACTCCTTCCCCTCAGTCTATTGTTTGGTGCCTAATGAGTACTTCCTGTATGTTTAGAATGAAAAATGAGTTGGTGATGGAAGGAACCTCTGAAGGTTTAGATGAGAGCCAGAGGAAGGGTAGGAACAGATCTTATAGTATTCAAAAGACTACTTATGTTTTTCTCTATTATTTTAAGTTAACAAAGGTATTATTGCCTCTTAGTAATGAAATTTAAGACTGCAAATGAATGGCAAAGCATTGTTATGTTCTCTTCCCACTCAGGATCCCACTTTCAGGGGTTAGACCCAGGGTGTTTTAGTTATTGATAGACTATCTTTTATCCAAAATGTCTGGGGCCAGATTATTTCAGATTTAACTGTCTAATTTTTAGAAAATTTACATATATTTATTGGTTATACATTCTGAATCCAGAAATCTAATATGTGAAATAACCTCAAATCCTAAACATTTTGAGTGATATAGCACCAGGATTCATATGCTGAGATATCTCGAGTTTCATATTTTCACATTGGGAATGTTCTATACTTATCTAGTGTGTACATATACATATATACATACATACACACTCTAGGGAGTCTACAATTTTGTTGGTAAAAAAAGGTCATATGTAATAAAGTATGATTTTTTTTTATTGTAGGAAATTGTGGCATCCTCCTTGTCAGTAGGTTAGTGTGTCAGATATAACAGATAATAATACAAAAGTGTGTTGTTTAGAGCCAAGAGATAGTAATTTACTCTTCTTACATCAATGTTAAAAATCTATTCAGATATTTTTAAAGGATGGTTTGGAATTGGTACAGTCCAAACCCTCGACCTGTTTTTGTAAATAAAGTTTTATTGAAACATAGCCATGCTTATTTGTTTATAAGTTGTCTCTGAGAATTTTAGTGGTATAGTAGCAGAAATGAATTGTTGATATACAGACCATATGCCATACAAAATGTAAAATGTATGTTCCAAGTCATTATATTTTTATGATCTTATGCCTGAACTATGAGGACCTGGTCCATCTCTGCTTTGTAGGCCAAAAGGCACATAATATTAAAGATGATTTGGTGGGCTCAGGCAGTTTGTGGATACACTGAACCCAGGTAGTTTTTGTTGATGTTGTAGTTGTCTTTTTCTCTTGGGAAGTTTTTGACAGGTGATTCCAATACCTGGAAAGGAGACAGGGAAGATGCTTGGCATGTATTGTTGTTATCACCATTTCTTTAATTAGGATCTTATTTACATTTCTCAAAAAAATACATGCATGCATCAACATACCCTCCACATCTGTTTGTTTAAATGGAGTGTTCCTGGTATATCACTGCACAGTTAGTAAACCACAGCATGATTAAACCATGGCCCACACTTTTCAGCATCAGTAAGTTGCACAGTATGTAAAATATACGCCTTGGGTTTCCTGGGTAGAATTTATTCACAGTGAATATTGAGTTAGGACTTGCTTAGCCTCTATGTAATAGAAATGATTAACCAGCACGACATTATTACCAATGACAAGCAATGCACAGGATTGACCCAGACTTGACTTCATCAATCTGGATTCCTTGGTGCTGTGAGAGGGAGTATGAGATTGAGTGGCAGACGGAGAAGTTTTCACCCCTACTTGGTGGTGACAAGGCCTTACTGACAACTATGTGCTATGGGATTTTTTGCCAGGTCAGTCAAAATAGAGATCTTCAATTTAATAAGTAGATTGCAGCTTGAGTTTTAATGTGGAAGACAATGCTTCAAATTTGTTTAAAATGCACATCCAGGTCCTCAGGCCTGACACCCATTTTCTTTAAACCTGGCTCATGGCCCAGGAATACGGTATTCTTCTATAAAAACCTCTCAAGTGATTCTAGTGGAAACGTCTAAGACCAAAGCTGAAAAAACACTTAACTCACTTTGCATATCTTCTACTTTTCACCTTTTATCTCTTACATGACATAGACCTTGACAGACACATGTGCATTCTTCTGTCCCTACAAGGTTATGAACAGATAGACAAGAATAACGGTATGGTCAGGAAGCAGATGAGAACTCTTGTCTCCATCTTCCTTCTTACCGATTCCTCCTCTTTCCTGGCATGGCTCCAAGTCTACTATTCCCCTCTGTCCTCTCATATACATAGATATTTGCATCTATGAAAACCACTGATCTTGGTTATGGTAACCATGACGGCTTATGGTAGGTTGTGAGCCGCAGCCCTGGTAAACAGTATGATGGTCTTTCTGGATGTGTTGCTTCTGCCTCTCTTAGCTCCTTTTAAGTACTCTGACAGGCCTCCATTCCTCATACATTTTGCCTTCATCAGGAATATTCGACATGTGATCTCAGGCTGACTGGTGGTTCCATGCAGCTTCAAACAGTCGTTTCTTCTTCAGTGTCTGTAGTTAGCACAGCAGCTGATAAATAAATAGGCGCTCAGTAGATATTTAGTGAATGAAGAAGGGATGAGGAGGCCTGTGTAGAGCAGAGAGGTCTGGCAAACTTTACTAGTAACTAAGGTGACTTGAAAGATGGTGCTATCAGATGCAAATTGTCCTTACCTGAATTAAGTCTATGCCTTATGAAAATAGTTTTGTTCAAATTTTAACTTATATATTGCAGCCTTTCCCCCTTATAGAAAGTGTCCCTCCATCCCCAAACACAATCCTAAAATAAAAAATGCATGAATGTTGTCAAATAGGGAATGAGATTTTCTGTTTTCAATTTTTGAAAATCATAGAAAATATCTAAAGAAAGTGTTTTAAGATATAAGTGACCTATTAGGAAACTTTTGACCCCTGGGGGGTCTGAGTTAATCTGAGGCACCCACAGTTGGAATTGTCCAATGATGATAAAGAGTAGTGAAATGATAAAAGACAGTTTCTCTCTTTGAAAATTACATTTGAGAATTAAGCTAGTTTTAGTTATCAATATTCTATTCTAAAATGAAAGTAAATGATAGCTTACAATGTTTAAAACCCTTTGAAATGGAAAAGGGCTGTAATTAGGACATTTTCATCCTGATGATGACTTTTACATAATGTAACACTGTTTGACACTTGAGCATATTTTTAGAGCTAATGCACAGTATGAACTCATCCTTCTGCACTTAGTCATTGTCTCCCTTTCAGTTAGAGACGTTGGGCTCTGGGACAGAGTGCCATTTCTGGTTGCCCAGGGGGTTAGTGTGAGGTGGAGGAAGAACTGAGAACTTGGCAGTGGAAGAAGTAACTACATCTCACTACTCATTTCCTTCCCATGCAATGCTTTTGTTCATTTGGGATGAATAGTTTTCAAAACAGAACAAGAGAGAGAGAGACAGAGACAGGGATGGAGAGAGAGAGAGAGGGGGGGAGGAGAGGAGGAGAAGAGAAGAGAAGAGAAGAGAAGAGAAGAGAAGAGAAGAGAAGAGAAGAGAAGAGAAGAGAAGAGAAGAGAAGAGACAGAAGACAGAGAGGGCATGAAGTTAGAACAGGTGACAGGGAGTAGTATAGGACAAGGGAGAAAAGAGCCTGAAGAAGGAATAGCTGAGAGAGCAGGAGCCCAGGGAGGGTCCTCAAGAGGAAAGACTATTTTTAACTATCTTTACACTGCTTTAAAATTGAAACCTCAATTTCTTTTTAAACAATCTTCATCCATTGTTGCTTGTATTCCACCACTCTGTAATAACCAGTGTGGCTACAGTTGTGTAGACACTCTGTATTATTAAAGTAAGAAGAACAATAGACCCATTTAAGAGCAGGTACATCATAGAGCTCTGGCTCTGCTGGTACAGGTGACCTTGTTGGTTCTCCACTTGTCTCCTGGCTGTAGTGCCCTCGAGGTGAGTTGATCTAGTTAAGATTCACTGAGAAGGAATGTAGTTAGCCTTAATAAGAGCTTGGGAGCCAGATCCTGGGGAGTGGGATTCACTGCAGGGTCTAACTGTATCCTGGTGAGGCTTGCCTCTCTGCGCTTTCAGAAGGAGCTGAGACACTGTCTCAATTCCCTTCCTCTCTCTTGCTCTCTCTTTTTGACCTCTCTCCTTCTCTCCTCCCTGGCTTAACTTTTCATCCTGAAATAACATTTAATTTGTTTTTAAAAATCCCTTAAAAATTGTAAATATTCTATAAAGACTTTTCTTACGCTTATGCTCTCAACAGATTTCCCAGGAATTAATAGTTTATTTCACTGTATTCTATCTCTATGTGTACATACCCATTACAAATATATACCTTTTTCTTGAAAGTTTTGAAAGCCAAGTCTCAGACCCACTGCTGCCTTTGCTATAATGTCTAGTGTCTGAAATTGTATAATTGGGGGCTGGAGAGATGGCTCAGCAGGTAAGAGCACTGACTGCTCTGCCAAAGGTCTTGAATTCAAATCCCAGCAACCACATGGTGGCTCACACCAATCATAATGAGATTTGATGCCCTCTTCTGGGGTGTCTGAAGACAGCTGCAGTGTACTTACATATAATAAATAAATAAATCATTTAAATAACCCTTTGTTGATGCGTCTTACCTGAAATATGTTGATGCATCTTACCTGAAATAATACATAATAATAATACCTAAAAATAAGCAATAGTCTTACACTATCAACAAAACAAGTATCAACCCAGTAAAGTCACACTGATTGAAGCTATTTCTCATCCTCAAACCTTACTAGGACATTACTTCTTGTTCCATTGATTGTCATTTAGACTGTGATCACATGGATCACAGAGATCACACTGATTACACTGCATGAATCTGTCCTGTCTTCATCTTGTTCAGTCTTAAAGAATTCTTCAGAATTTTTCTGGCATGACTTAGACAATTTGGTGAAGCATGGGGTCCTTGCTTTCAATAATGTTTCTTAATTGGGAGTTTGATGAGATGCTTATTCCTGATTCTAATCATGTTCTTCATTCATTTCTAGCAGGTATACTGCAGAAAGGGCATCCCATCCTCCTTGATGCCCAAGATCTACTTGCTTAATGCTTAACATTAATCAGTTAGTTAATATGTATATCATGTTTCTGCATGGGGGGGAGCACACAACTATTTTAATTTTTAAATGAAGTAAAATGCTTTTAGAGAAAATTAGGTATCTTGTTTGCTTATCATTTTAGCCCCTTTAAAAAACCCTTTGCCAGGGGCTGGAGAGATAGCTCAGCAGTTAAGAGCACCGACTGCTCTTCCAAAGTCAGAGTTCAAATCCCAGAAACCACATGGTGGCTCACACCATCCATAATGAGATTTGATGCCCTCTTCTGGAGTGTCTGAAGACAGCTACAGTGTACTTACATATAATAAATAAATAAATCATTAAAAAAAATAACCAAAAACCCTTTGCTGATGTGGCTAACCTTAAATAATGACTACTGTTTATGTTGCCAAAGAGTACTTTTCTATTTAACCATTGCTTATTTGTTACTAGATATTATACAGTGAGGGATAGCCATCCATCCTCTTTATGTTAATAACTTAAATTGTATTGTGTATATTTAAGATTTATAATATGATATTATCAAAAAAACCAGCTAGATAATAAAATGATTATTATAGTGGAGCCAGGAACAAATCCTCCAGCAGGCTTTCAGTTCAGCATCATTACCTCATGGCATGATTTAGGGTGGGGAACTCTAACCTTCTTCCAAAAGGAGCATATAATGAGAACCTATGAAAAAAATATGAATCATTTTCAAAGCTGGATCCTTAAAGAAAGAAAAATAGGCTTTTCTGGGTTTTCAGCACATCTTATGGAGCATTATAATACTGGACTTCATTATGAATATTTTGAATATTTATGGTGTTTGATGTTTGGACTTTTTAAAAGGTCACTTGAAAATGAAGTCACGTTCATCTTCAAGTAGAAGAAGGTGAACATGAAACAGGAAGACCTCTTAATGAAAGCTGCTTTATCTAGTCTCCTGCAAAAGGTCTTCTCTTCCTGTAGTAATTGCATTTCCTAATGGTTTTGCTTGTGTGAGGTGATTGTGCTATGGTATAGAAAATATCCCAGTGCCAGGACTGAGAAATTTCTGTGACAGCTAACTGTCACACTTGTCTGGAGCTTTCCTTTAAGCCATGTGACCATTGCAGGTAGTGATACAAGCAGATCACATGCATTCTCTCACCACCCTTTAATGCTTGTTTTTCTTAGTGAAGATACTTTGTATAAAATCAAGGACCATCAGTGTAAGCTAGCTTGATAATAGCCATGATAAAATTGTAGACATTAAGAGTTTTAGTACAATCAGGGAGAGCTTTTGTCTCATGATCTTTGACTCGTGGAATTGCTACACTTCAAGACTCAGTCCTTCTTTTAGCATCTTTATGTCTTGCATAACAAGTGACACCAATTCCAATATATATATATATATATATATATATATATATATATATATATATATATATATGTATGTATATTCTGGCTAAACTGGAAAAGAC
>NC_034597.1:2072063-2106814 GCF_900095145.1 Mus pahari | reverse complement strand
ACTTCAAGACTCAGTCCTTCTTTTAGCATCTTTACCAATTGCAATGGATGGTCCATGATAAAAAGTATGTATATATGTATGTATGTATGTATGTATGTATGTATGTATGTATGTATGTATGTATATTCTGGCTAAACTGGAAAAGACTACATCCAGATCTACCAGCTATTAGTTTCACCCTATGGTACCTAAATCTGACAAGACAAGAGATTCACAAATGCATCCATTCGACCACTGCTTTTAGAAATACCATTTTAAACAAACCACTTGCACAATTAAGAGTTAAATGTAAATGGTTTCATAAAATTCAATCATATTATTTTTTTAGGTGGTGTAGTGGTTTGAATAGGAATGATCCCCATAGACTTGTGTGTTTGAATGCTTGACCCATAGGTAGTAGCATTATTAGGAGTTGTGGTCTTCTTGAAGTAGCTGCGGTCTTGTTAGAGGAAGTGTTTCAGTGTCGTGGTGGTCTTTGAGGTCTCATATGCACTTGCTCTGTCCAGTGTGGAAGACAGTATCCTTCCTCTGCCTGCAGATGAAGATGTAGAACCCTTAGCTCCATCTCCAGCACCTTATCTCCTGCTTGCCACTATATTTACTACAATGACGATAATGGAATAAACCCCTGAAGCTGCAAGGCAGCCCTAATTAAGCATTTTCCTTTATAAGAGATGCTGTGGCCATGTCTCTTCACAGCAATAAAAGCCTAGCTTAGACAGGTGGAGTAACTAGTACTTGCAAAGTAAGTTGGTGAGTCTTGTTTTCCCTGCGATTTCTCCTGGGCTTTATACCTGTGGGTTATGGGCAGAGCGTTGCTCACTTGTTTTCACTGTAAAGAATGTCACATGGACTTTGAAGATATTCCCCTCCCTTTGCACTGAGTAAATTTTTTATTCTCTTGACTTTTCTAGCAAGTGTGTTTCTGCTTTATACAAGTCCTCTTAGACCAGATTAAGAATGCTTTGTGTCCTAGATCCAAAAAATAAATTTTTAGCTATGGTCAAAGCTGCTTTAATTCTAAATCTTAGTGAGGGTTTGTTCTTCCATAGGTGACATTCAAAATGATGACCAGAAATACTCAGATTGGCAATCATGTTGGCCCAATTTTAATCCATAAAAGTAACCACAATGAATTTTGGTGAAGTTTCCAGGAATGGTCATCCATTATTTTTGTCCCTTCCCGTTTCATATTCAATGCTGTGCGTGGAAGGTTGTCAGGTGCTCTGAGAGGCTAAGTCCCATGGCCATAGAAAATAATTCATTTCATCCAAAGAAAAACTAATGATAATGTTCATAGTTTCCTGTAGATGATCGTTTGTGAATGTGGAACTCGTCAAGAAATAGAGGATTATACATACTGGAAGGGGGAAAAATATCAGGGCAATAAATACCACAGAAAAACACTTCATTGGTTTTGCCAACAAGTCAGAGCAAGTTCTTATAGGACATTCCATCCCTACCCCTACCCCTGCTACATAATTCCAGGACAATTATAAGCAGTGACATTGTCTAAAATGTGTCATCTAACCTTGAAGGTGGACCAGGTGTTGTATGCAACCCATTAGAGTTGAAGGTTAATTTCCAAAGTCCCATCATTTTTTGAACCAATTGTTAATGACTAAATCTTAATTTGGTCCCATCCAGGGGTAAGATCTTCTGATGATGTATATCCCCAAAGGTAAGGAACCACATTTTCTATCAAAGGATTATAGGATATTGATACATAGTAAAGAAGAGAAGACTAAATATAGGCATAGGAAGTGTAACACTGGAAATTTAGAAAAAAAATAAAAATCAAATCATTTATTCTGACTCTTAGTCTGTGAAATAGCTCAGGTTGGCTTATCTCCAGATGTGGGTTGGGTCTATGGCTTTCATTCTAAAAATATAAAAATAAAGTAAAAAATAAACCTGCAGGAGCTTTGATGTCAGCTTATTGTATGAGTCAAATATCAAGCTTCTTGTACATCATATCCCTTAATACAGTATTGTCCAGATCAAGAAAATAGTCAGAAACATAAATAAACGTATCCCTCTAGGGGACTAGCAGAAGAAAGAAACTGAGCAAGTACATTTTCATAGAAAATGCCAGCCTGTCTATCCAAGGAGCATGTTGACAAATAGCAGGATTTAGATCCTTAAAGAACCTTCAGTCACACAAGACAGGCTTCAATTACATCTGCAAATAAAGGAGTGAATTTTCCCTGGAAATAGGAGCCAGTGAAAGTTCCTGCCCAAAAACTTTGAGCAGGATGATTTGAGTATCTCTTGAAACACCAGGTGTAAATGAAGAATAAAGGCAGCAGACAGCTAGTCAAGGGCTCAAGAAGACACTGCATAGTGAAACAGAGACAATCAGTATCAAAATCCCTCATCCACAGTGGGAGGGAACTGGGGCTTCTCATCTGAAAGAGAGGAAAAAGTGAGAGAAATCCACATATGTGCAGTGGTCAACAAAGGGAGATCTGGAAGCTTCTTGACATTTCAGTTAATGAGTCATAGATGGTAGAATATTTTCGATCTTTGTCATTCTGTGTATTTTATAAGAACACTAAGCAGAGTTTTGAGTCAATCAGTACCCTCTCCAATAGCTTTGTCATCTACAGACTTAAATGTGACACACTGAAGTGCTCATAAAACTGTTGAATCTTGAAAAGACCATTCTTATCTACTTAATATGCTAAAGGACCATCTTTTCAAATATTAGGTGGGGTACAATATTTACCTGAGCAGTTAATAAGCAACTTATTAACACAGACAGCACTTGAATTGTTAATTGATGTTTAATTTTTAATCACTCACACCTGGAGACATTTTCCCAATAAGAAAAGAACACCTAATAATTTCAACTCCAGGCAAACAGGCATTGGGATTTTTCTTCAAGAATTTGTAAGTAATTGTGATCCTCTTTAATCCCCAGGGTCAATGCCATAATGTAGTCATCCACTGAGCATGTATTGATCATGAACTTAGAATAGCAGAACTCATGTGGGATCCAAAGAACAAGATAGTTAGATCTCTCCACTCAAGCACCAGACACTCCAGCTGGGAACAGATGTAGCTGAATAATGAGTACTAATGGGGTGTGGAATACTGGTGCTCACAAGAGGAGAGACTGGAAAATGTAGGATATTGGAGAAGGTAGAAAGCTGAGGAACAGTAGCTCAAGGTCCAGGTTGCCTGTGTTTGAATCCTCACTGACTTCAGGACATCATACCTGCCTGCAGCTTATCCATCTGTAAACAGAGACCTAGTGACTATCCTTAAACAAGTTTATATATAAAAGTTGTGAACCAGTGCTTGGTATATAAGCAAGTACTTAAAGACTCTTGGGTTTTCTTGTTTACAGAGTTGTAGGTCTTTGGGTAGTAAAGATGATGGCAGATCTGTAACCAGATCCTTTATATGATGAAATACCAATAACTAGTCATCCAGGAGGTATCTTCCAGTTCTAAATGAGGTTAACTGGTTTTGCATATGGCATATTGCAGGGAGCATTCTAGAACACACTTACGACTTGTTCCCCTTACAGCAATGGTGCTGGCCTTGGTGGAATAACTCTTTGCTATGGGTAGACTCAGGCTTGATGGCATTCCTGGCTTCTGTGTTTTCACTTTGCCTCCCCTTCCAGACTCATATTCTTCCTTCCTGGTGTACATGTGTGTGGATGTATGTGCATGTGTGTGAATGTGCCTGTGTGTGTGCATGTGTGTGTATGCATGAGAGAGTGTGTGCATCCATGCATGCATATATGTGTGTCTCTGTGTGTTTATGAATCTGTGTGCCTGTTTCCTTCTTCCACACATCATTACCATTTTTGTTATCCTATCTTTGGAAAGTCAGTTCCCAAAGCCAAGGGCTCAAGACTTGGCAGCCATAGCTGTCCCCCTTTTAATCACTTATGCCAACTTTGCTGCCACTAGTACACAGACATGCATTTGTCCAGGTCTTACCCTAGGGAGGCTGCTTAAACTGCACTTGGAAGGGGAACAACAGTCAAGAATGTAGGGTGTGGAATAAGAGTCATAAAGGTAAAGGAGGAACAAAGGCAGACCTCATCAAGAGGGAAGAAGCAAGCCACTGCCAAGTCATCTTGGCTGCCCATTGACCTCACTGTGTTAACTAAACATGCCAAATTAATGTTTTTCGTGTTCTGCATAAAGAATGAAAGACAAGTGAGACCGATTGTAGTGTTATGCCTTTAAAAGGACTATATAAAAACCAGGTAATATGAGTAATTAAAAATGTAGCAAAGTAATACTTTTACATGCACATTCTAGTATTTATCTCTGAATTCTGGTTTGTATTTTATACTTCTGCATTGCTGCACTCTGGGATGGTCACAGCTGAGAGGCACATGCAGAAGCAGTTGTGGGTGATAGCTACTCTATAGTCAGAGGAAAACTGAATGGTAAGCGAGGGAGAGAATCACAGAGTGAGTGAGGAATTCCACAGAGAAGCAGATGTGAAAGGGCTTTGTTTACCATGCTAGAGCAGATGGGGGGTTACTAAAGAAAGCAAAACATGGGTTGTGAACTCTGCCTTGGCCTCCTGCTTTCCCATTAGTGGGCTTCAGGCAAACTCTCCCTCTTTCTTTTGCCCCATCAACACATGGTTCTTCTTTAACCTTTAATTTTGATGTAGGAAAAAAGTCAACCATTTTTAACAACAGTAGTAACAACTAAGCCTTTTAAGGAATATACCCAAATGGCTCAAGGAAAGCAACTGGAGAATAAAACTCCTGTAGAGTGAGGGTAATACCTTTCCACTAGTGTTATACAAAAAGGCTCTACCTTTCCTTCTTTCCTAGGCTTACTATGCATGGGTGGGACTTATAAACGGAGCTGAATGTTAGAGCCCATTGTGGGCACCCTGGAAGCATCCAAGGATGCTAACAGGATCCTCAAATAGTCATTGTTTTCCCCTGATTTGCCTTCAAGAGTCCCTTGGGATCTATTAGTTGATTTTCTCTGTGTGCTTCAGGTATCAAATGACTCCAAAATAGCTGAGTAATGAAATCTACTGCTAACTATGCTCTGCTTTATTTTGTCACCCAATGAGAGTCTGACATGTTAAACGTGCCAAGTCAGTATCTGTAGAAAGAGCCAGTGTAAAAAGAGACAAGATATCCTTTGACTTACCCATAGCAAGAATAAGAATTATAGTTCTATATTATCAGTTTGGGGTAGGCATGGACCTGGACATGTAAGGAGATGTACCATATTCTGATATGGCTACCTCTTGGAACTCTTGCAAAACTGTTGGGACAGCTGTGATAATGAGGATAGACATATCACAGACATCCATTATAATTGATGCCTACATCAATTCACACCTATAGGACTCCTGTATTTTTCTCCTCGGGTAATCTAGGGCACTGTAGAGGTTTTACCCCTAGCATTCTGGGTGCAGTTATCACAAAACAGTATGGTAAGCATCTTACTCATCTTACTCTCAGTGGCAACTAGAAAACAGCTGAGGTGTACAGGGGTGACCCCTAGATAATCCGGGAATGTTACTTGGGCGATGTGACATCTAAACTACCCATTAAGGTGTAAGAACAAGCTGAACAAGTGGAAAGCCAGAAAGAAAGTATGCTAGCTAGAAGATTCTTCTGTGTTAAATTTTTATTATTCTGTTCCTGCACAATCGCCCATCTCTCGGGACACTGTGTATTTGGAAGAGCTCTAGAAGGTGGAAACCCTTCTATGAATGTGAAGCATAATTATTTTATGGATTCTGTTTGAGGGAGCCTAACCTGAATGATGGGTACATGGGATGAATATTTGATAGGCAAAGAATGTGCGCTACAGAACTGATGTCTCCCTGAGAAGGACCTTTACCAGAATAGCAGCAAATCTCTCCCTGAGCCACAGTATCCAGATTGTTAGAGTTGACTGAACTATTTAATATAAAAATAATGTTTAAATCTGAAAGTCTCTCTATATGCTTTGTGTACTCTCTTGGACTGATTTCCTGTGTGGACATGAGGGTTTCCTGACTCTGTGCTGGACCCATGTTCTTAAATAATGTTTTATGTTTAATATAGTGCTTGGTGGATTCCTCTTACTTACAGTATATAATAGAATAAGGTAGATTATATTAGGAATTTTATTTTAAGCAATGTTTCATGAATCATAACAAATTGGGAACTAAAGTATATATAACCTACTTCTGAAGTTATGTGGTGTTATTTTGTTGATTGGATAATTTTTACAACATGACTAATACACAAACATTTCTTGTTACTTAAAAAAAAAAAGGTAATTCAAATTCTACCATATAAAATATACTATTGCTTTCCAGCCTACAGAAGTTGTCCTGTCAGAAAATGTATGGCCGTTCTTTATGCCTAGTTCCTTACCAGCACCATGTGTATACAGTGCCACCAGTGTTTGATCATAAACAGGATCATACTGTTGACACTGGGCTGTGCTTCCTATTTTGCCTTATGGGTATGCTTTGACATTTTGTCCTACTGAATCATCCACTTTTCTCAGTAACTATGTAGAAGTTCATATATGAAAGAACCGAACGTTCCTTAACTACTTGTAAATATTACTAACTTAGAAGCAGCAGAGCAACCAACATCCTTACACATATATTTTATGGATATTAATTTTCTCATCTAGCAGAGATTCTAAGGGCATTCTGTTTTATGCAAAGAATAACCATTTTGTTAATCAGCCATTTCCTTTGGGCTTTTGTTAACTCTTAATTAAAAATCAGGTATTGTTTTTCATTAAACATTCCTCCTTAGAAGCTTCACATTTGACAACTTAATTGTGAAATATAAATGTATCATATGATCAGGTTTAATATTTCATACATACACATACAGAGACACTCATTCTCATGGTTTCTGAGCTGGGGATAGAATTCACTGATAAAATGCCTATCTAGGGAATGCAAAGCTCTACTTGTGAACCCCAGCACCGTGAAGGTAAATTAACAAATGAAATTAGGAAAAGTGTAAGAGCCAGGGGACTAGAACAGATGCTGTGAGGCACTGTCTTCTAAAAAGACACAAGGTGGAGGTGATGGGAGAGGACTTGGGAGAGATTATGATCAAAGAATGTTGTATGCAATTCTCTAAGAATTAATATCTATATATCTCTATCTCTAGCCATTTATCTACATATCTATATCTATATCCATCTCTCTCTCTCTCTCTATATATATATATATATATATATATATATAATCTGACATATATATATATACACATATATATACACATGTCATGTCAGATTCTAAATATATATATATATATATAACATACACACACACACACATATATATATATATATATATATATATATATATATATATATATATGTCAGATTCTAAATAAGATATGGGAGTAGGATTGGTGTTTGCCTAGCATGCATGAGACCATGGTTCACAATGTTTTATAGTAAATTAATAATGATAATAATTACAGTACTGACTGAGTGGTTTGTACTTCTTTGGTTAGGGAATGCCCTGAAGAAAGTGTACCCTGCTAATTACCAAGTGTGTGTGATTCCTTCTGCTTTCTTCACCATTTATGTCTTAACTTTAGTCATGGAAGACTCTGGACTCATACAGTAATGCACACAATCAACAGTGGGCAACCATGCTGCCTGGAATTCTCTATTAATATTTTTTATCCTTTCCTGTTCACAGTGCTTCCAGTGTAACTCTGGATACTTTAGTGCCGTGTTAGGATCAGTTACACTATGCTACTGAGAAAATTAGGAACCATTTTCTCCCCCTTCAGAAAAACAAGGAACATTTTTAAGCTTGGAAGTCATCATTAAAGCTGTCGATAAGTGTTTGGTCGAATGAACAAATGAAGAGGTGAAAGTAAAACAAATAAAAGTAAATTTGTAGCTCATTAGACCATTTCCTCTATCAGTCACTGCCCTTCCAAGTCTCGCTGTGAGCCTGCTGCCACGGTGGGCAATGAGCAGGGATGTACGGCTTAATTGGGGCATCTGTCTGGATAACAAGCTTTCACTGAGTCTTTAAAGATGGAGTGGAGCTGCAGGGTAGAAATTCCAAAAGCCTGCAGCATTGGAGCCTTCACTTCCACTCAAAAGAAAGAGAGGAGCTGATGCATAAGTGGCTTTAGCAAGATACAACGTCTTCTCAGATCGATACCCACCAAACAATAGCAGCAATTGATAAGCTGTGATAGGTCACATCGCACCCGAGAGTTCCCATGACAGATGTGACTTACAAGTTCATCACACGGTACCTCAGGTGAGGAGGAAATCAGATAAAGTAGCATGCTGTTTATATTCTCCAGTTAGGTGAAAGTATGTGGTTTACCTGACCATCACCTCTTTACACGTGTTAAATATAGACTCTAAACATGTATACTAAAAAGTATGATGTGTATATGGAGATAACAATGAAGAGCTCTAGTTAGTACAACATTAGTAAGAAAGGAGGTAAAAATAAAACTCAACAGTAATAAATACCAAAACTCCTTGCAAAACAACAACCTCCCACCAAAACAAAAAACAAACAAAAAATCCACAATTGAGGTAACCAGAAAATGGCATGATCTTGAATATCATTAGGAAATTTATTCTAATTCTAGATAAAATGACAAAAGGTAGGAGTGGACTTGAAGCAATAACATGCATACTATGCATGGCAGCAAATTAATAATGATAGAAATTAATAATTGTCTCAAAAATGAGAACAAGTATATCCCACATGCTCTATGGGCCAGATTTTAGCTTCAGATTCAGGCTTAGAAACTCCTCCATTAGGCTGGACATTCTTGTTCTGATACATGTCAAACAACAATGCAGGCCTCTTATCAAGAATCAATGTGGTGTGCTGTACAAGAATCTTGCTGTGGTTTTGCGTGAACCCCATCTCCAGCAAAAGTGTCATGTGGAGTGTGTTAAGTGTTACATCTTCAAGGGTCACTTTCTTCATATGGGATGGCTTTCTTGACAAAAAGAAAATTGCATAATACTTGTGATGTGCCCAACACAGTCAGTACTTGAAATAATCGATAGCTATTTGTGCAAATGGTTAAAGGAATAAATATAGAATGAAGTAGGGTTATTTGGTAGATATGAAAGGTGTAGCACATGTTCATGTTAATTTCTCCATCTTGGGGTAGTGGGTGGGTATGGTCGGGTGTGTGATTGCTTTATCTCATGTTTTCTTTGTGGGGTTGGGACTCCGTAGCTACCACAGCTAGAGAATGCACTCTTGATGCTTCACATGGCAGATTCCTGTTAGCCTTTCCTTCCATCATCTCAAGCATGTGGTTGTTAGTATGCATGATCAGCCTGACAGAATCTAATGCTATCTGGGTGAGAGGCCTCTGAGCATGCCTGTGGGGTTAGTATCTCGATTAAGTACATCAGGGTGGGAAGAACTACCCACTCGAAGTGGTACTATTGTTGATGAGATCCTGAACTGTGTACACGGACAAAGAGGGCTGAGGGGCAGCATTCAGTCATCTGGCTCTGCTTCCTGATTATAGATGTGATGGGCACAGATGCTCCAAGCTCCGCCTGCCACAGCTCCCATCATTTCACAGCCATGGTACCTATATCTTGAAGTGTAAGACAGACCCTTTCACCTTAAGTTGCTTTTGTCAGAGGAATTTATCCCAACAGCTAGAAAAGAAACTAAGACAGGAATGTTCATGATATAATAGTTATTTCAACTTATGTCAAAACCCAGGAGCTACTGTGAGTAGTAAGAAAAGAAACTATGTCTTCTGATTTAATTCTTAAAGGGTTAAGGAGTTTTCAAATTTCCTATACTGAGACTAGGTTGATGGGTGTCCAACATACAAAAGTTTCTGTCTTGACAGCCAGGGAATAAAAACTTCCTTCTTCTTTTCTTTTCCCTAGTTTCACTTCATGTGCTCTCAGTGGATCTATCAACCATTTGAATGCCATATCTGTGAGGTGAAACTGAGTTGCTGCCCTTTGTGGGTCTGAATAAAAACAATCAGGTGCCACTAAGAGAGCATGGGTTAAGTTAGTGTTTGCCTTACCCAAAAGAATTTGGATTCTCCCTGGACCTGATTCATGAAATCTCATATGGGAGAGTGATGGAGCTGGGGTATGTCAGTTTTCTTAACTGGGGTACCTGTGTTTGGTCTTGTCTAGTAATTGTCAAACTGATGCAGACTATCCCACAGTGACACCCTCAGTCAATAGAAACCAAACTGCAATTGTCTTGAGCCATCATTCCCCACAACTCATGGGATGTAAAGTGCTCTCCAGGCTCATTGCAAATTTGTGGGGATGTACTTTATCTTTTTCCACTTTTTCCTATCCATGTATGTTGAAATATATTTGCCTCCATTCAGTAGGATTTGCAATTTTCTCTTCATTTTTTTCCCAATAACATGTCCCTATTGCGCATTTTTGTTGTCTATTTCCTCTTCTTTACTTCTATTACTTCTCTTGCATCTTCTTTTCACATTTTTTTTTGTGGAGTTTTGTAACAAGAGAAAGACCATTCTGCACCCATGTCATATGATGGTTCTCCTCTCTGTCCTTCATCTCTACCCTTCTTCCCACCTTAAAAATGTCTTAGCTTTTTCTCTAGTGCTTTTATGACCACTGGTGTATTTGCCTCCAATATTTAACTCTGGTGTACTTCAAAAGGCAAGTTTTTCAATCAAATTTCATTTCTCCTCCAAAAGAATTTTTTAAAAAACAAAACAGCAATTAAGCTCCTGTTTCATTATCCCTCTTTAAATGTGTTATCATTCTTTAACTCACAGACTGAGCATTTCCCTTGTGAAGGCTGTGTCCCAGAGTTTTTTTCTGTTTTAATTGGCTGGTGTTTGGTTCTGAGCTATACAGTAGACGAATGTGGAATGTCTTCTTAAGGTAAATCCATTGTTCTTATAAAAGAAAGAATATTATCTTTTATTAAAAATACTTTTTTTGAGGCCAGCCTGGTCTACAAAGTGAGTTCCTGTACAGCCAGGGCTATACAGAGAAACCCTGTCTCGAAAAAAAATATATATATACTTTTTTCCCTTCTGGTGTAAGGTAAGAAACTCATCTTTTGATTCTTCTCTTTCAATGATTTAGTGGAGGGAGTGGTGCATCTTAGTAGAATTTTTTTTAAACATTGGAAAGAAAAGCATCAGCTACATAGCATGATGTTGCAATCTGAAAGATATCTTCATTAAAAACAATATTATCGTTGTTGTTGGATTGTTATTATTGTTTAGAAATAAGAGTCTCTCTTGTTTGTTTTCCTTTTTCTGAGTTCCCCTTTGAGCCTCTCTTTTTCTCACTCTCCTACACCAGACCTGCTGCCTCTTCTGGTTGAGACTTGTCTCCAGTGTGGTTCATGCCTATGTGTGTATGATTTTCTGTCTGCCTTTCTCCCACATGACATATCCATTCATTTGAAAGAAAACATCATGTGTTTCATAGCATCTGATCAGAATAACAGTGAAAAATTCATTTAAAATTAATGCTTCGAGCAAAGAACTTTCTCTGTTTACTTGCCTTGCAATATTTTAATATTTAAGATGCTATGATGAAAAACTTGTGGAAGAAAAATCTCCTGGTGTGATCTCGTTGCCTAACAATTTACACTCAGCTGTAATATTTTATTTGCTATAATTACTCTCTGACAAAACAGAAAATTGAAATGCAAAACTACAAAATGCTTTCCGTTTGCATCTTATTTCAGAATGTAGGGGGAAACCCATTCTTGGGGGACTGAACATAAAATAGGAAAGCGACCTTCATCAGACAACAGGGACACAGTAGGATTCAAACCAAAGGAAGCCATGGGCTGCCAAAGAACACTGTCAGAGGCTGTGTGATGTGGACTTGGGTTGGAGTGCAGGGCAGAGACCTGGCCTTCTGTCTCTCTCTCCAAAGTCTCCCTGTGACTTTTCATCTGTCCTTCCTCTGTGTGGCATCTGTGTGTCTGCTCTCAGATGCTGCTTTTATGAAAAGTGTCGTTCCACGGGACTCTTGTGACATGATGCCCAGTACTGCTGCCCTTTCCTCCTCTTGTTATTTGTCATTTTGAAAGTCACAGGATTTAGTGTGATTGTGGGTCTAAGTAGAACATGGCAGCTAATGCATTGGCATCATGTGTCAACCAGAAGCCCCTCTTGATTTCCTCTGCCAGGAAGAAAGCCCTTCTTGCATTCAGAGATGGAGCTCTCCTATCCACCTAGTGGCTCCTTCCCGTCTACCTCACCCTTGTTTCCACTTTGAAAAATGAACAGCCCCTGTGCTCCTGGGATTCAGAATAGGGTTACCTTAGGAAGTAATTAATAGAGGAAATTGAAACAAGAGTCTTTTTTATGATTAAATTTAAACAAGTACTTTCCAATCAAAACAAAGGAAAACATTCATTTAGTTTCACACCAGGGGCAAAAAGTTATACTCCATTTTCACATTTTGAAAATGGCTGACAGCTATGTACTAGATCCTTGCAGTGCAAAATCTCATTTTTCTCCGAAAAGTCTACAGTTCCCCTAAATGTGCATTGAGATTTATCTAAGTTATTGAAGAAGGTGGTATGCTTTTGGGAGAAACTGGAAAATAATTGAAAATAATCTTGAACAGCTGGCAGTATTCTAATATTTTTGGCATGTAAAGTAGTTAATGCATGAGATTAGTCATTGGATAAACCATGTGCTATTAGGATCTAGGGCAAGTTCTCAGGAATAGAGAACTGTATTAGACAGTACATATAAAAACATAGTTTTCTCTAAATAATCAATAACACTGGATTTAGTAATACGTAATTAGTCCCTGAGTATTGATCTTATGATATAAATTCATTTTAATTGGATTTTTCATGGCTAGGAAGTTGATTCTGTCCTGAAGGAATTTTGTTTTTCAGAAAATATTTTCATATAACATGAATGTGGATTTTAGTAAACATTTCATTTTTAATATGAATTATGCTTTACAGTATGTCCCTGAGTTTTGTTTATGGTTCACGGTGGTTTCTTGTTTCCCCAGGGCTAGTTTTATCACTATTCTATTAACATAGTCCTGCCAATCACAAAGAATTGGTTGGGTAAATATCAATTTCTCCCCATAAATGTTGATGTGCTGGGGAGAAAAAGTGTGTGGTGTACAATTTTTTTATTTGGTAATTTCTTTATTTACATTTCAAATGTTATTCACTTTCCCAGTTTTCCCTTGGAAACCCCGTCTCCCATGTTCCCTCCCCCTGCTTCTATGAGGGTGTTCACCCACCCTCCCACCTACTCCCTCCCTCACATTCCCCTACACTGGGGCATCAAGCCTTCACAGGACCAAGGGCCTCTTCTGCCACTGATGCCTGCCTGACAAGGCCATCCTCTGCTAAATATTTGGCTGGAGCCATTGGTCCCTCCATGTGTACTCTTTGGTTGGTAGTTCCCCCAAGGAGATCTGAGAGACCTGGGTGGTTGATGTTGTTGTTCTTCCTATGGGTTTGCAAACCCCTTCAGCTCCTTCAGTCCTTTCTCTAACTCCTTCATTGTGGACCCTGTGCTCAGTACAATAGTCCAATGGCTGGCTGTGAGCATCTGCCTCTGTATTTGTCAAGCTCTGCCAGAGCCTCTCAGGAGACAGCTATAACAAGCTCCTATCAGCATGTACTTCTTGGCATCTACAATAGTGTCTGCATTTGGTAACTGTATATGGGATGGATCTCCAGGTGGGGCAGTCTCTGGATGGCCTTTTCTTCAGTCTCTGCTATATACTTTGTCTCCATATTTCCTACCATGAACATGTTATACCCTCTTCTAAGAAGAGCAGAAGCACTCACACTTTGGTCTTCCTTCTTGAGCTTCATGTGGTCTGTGAATTGTATCTTAGGTATTCCAGACTTTTGGGCTAATACCCACTTACCAGTGAGTGCATACCATGTGTGTTCTTTTGTGATTGAATTATCTCACTCAGGATGATATTTTCTAGTTCCATCCATTTGCCTATGAATTTTATGAAGTCATTGTTTTTAGTAGCTGAGTAGTATTCCATTGTGTAAATGTATCACATTTTCTGTATCCATTCCTCTGTTTAAGGACATCTGGGTTCTTTACAGCATCTGACTATTAGAAGTAAGGTTTCTATGAACATAGTAGAGAATGTGCCCTTGTTATATGCTGGAGCATCTTTTTGGTATATACCCAGGAGTGATTTAGCTGAGTCCTCAGGTAATGCTATGTCCAATTTTCTGAGGAACCACCAGGCTGATTTCTAGAGCAGTTGTACCAGCTTGCAATCCCACTACATGGTACCTGTGGGCTCATTCTCACATGCCTGTACATGTATCAAATAGCCACAAATATCGTAATATAATTTTTTTTAAAAATGATCTTCATGGAAAATACACCATATGAGTTCCTCACAGGATTGTGTTGAAGTTATGCTGGTTTGTACTTAACAAGCAGACGGTAAACTTCTGTGAAAGGAAACAAAAGTTCTTCTATAGCTGCATCAAAGCTTTTATTGAAAATGCAGTGCAACCTTAAGCTGAAAACAGTCTGTGTGCAGGTATTCTTAGCCTCATGGAAGTGGGTCATCTCTGCTATTTCCCCTATAGTGGTTGGACTCTCTCGCTTACTTCATTTTTATGCCTTGGGAACATGGGCTTGCACTTGGCCATTCCAGTCTATAACCTAGACCTTCCAACGTGACCTCTTGCCACTTGATGTATTTCCAGTTAACATTTTCAAGAACAATAGAGCATATTTTGTTGTATTATATGGAACATTTTATGTCATATTGTGAGTCAGTTTTACAAATCTGTCATGTTCTTCCTTCCTGCTGGACTTGGGCACATTTGTAGAGGCTTCATCAAGCAACCAACCATCTTTGTGGTTTCTGATGTTGGACTGGGGTTGATATTTCTAGCATAGACAATCCTTGTTGTCATTTATAGGTAATCAGAGCAGGATTTCAAGGTAGAACCTTAGGACATGGGAATACATAGCTCCTAAATAAGCAAAAGAGGAGGAAATATTTCATTAAGATTGTAAAACACACTTCACACAAAATTTACCATCTTAACAATTTTCTGAAAATCATTCATTGACATTGAGTATTTTCACAGTGTTATATAACAATTTTGGTTCTAGGACTCTCTAGCATTCCAAGAGTATGCACGTGTGCATGTGCACACAGACACACAGATACACAGACACACAGATACACAGACACACAGATACACAGATACACATTCCCATCTACACACCTCTTTTCGTGTTTCCCCACACTCCTTACCTGAGTTGTACTCTCCAGTTTCCATGAGTCTGATCATTATAGAGCTACATCATAAAGTGTTTACTTTAAAATCTTCTAATCTTAATTCTTTTTTTACTTTAAAATCTTAGGGAAGCAAGATGATTCAATCAAATCCTCATGGCCTCAAATTTCTCACAGAATTAAGTTTTCCTGTTTCCGTCTCCCAAGTGATGGTTTGACATATTTTAGTTAACATATTTAAAGTTTAACCATGTTATAATACATCAACCTTTCATTCATTTTAAAGGCTGAATAATATTCCATGTTTGTATATGTTGTATTTTGTGTGTATGGAGACTAGCATTTAAAACTGGGCTCTATTGGGCAGGATACTGTGGCAGGTTTACTTGTTGGCACCAATGATTATAAAATGACAAGTCAACAGGACTTACATTGTCAGTCTTGTTCCCAATTCATATCACTGCTGGAACTTGGGGTTCTAATTTAATTTCCTGAGCTTTCTCTTCAGCTATACCTCTTAAAGATTTGTTCTCTGGTTTCTAGAAAATAATGCATAAGGTGTATATAGCATAACTTGTGGTCAGTGTTCAGAATATACATCTCACTTCCACTCTCTACACATGCCACCAGTGACAAAGAGGATGTGAGGGGCCAGGAGCTCAGGAGATGTCAGTGAGAGTTGCTTGAACATGAAGCAGCTCCTTTCATATCTTAAGCTGGTATTCCTGTTAGTTATCTTCATCTTTCTCAATATGTCCATCACAGCCAGCTATGTGAAATGACTGAGTCCTAAGGATCACAAATCAGATACCACCCACGGAGCTGCCTGGAAAGGGCCTGCAGCACATGGCAGGGTGGGTATGATTCAGAATCAGCTCCCCGAAGAACCACATTTATTGCTTTTGGTGTTCATTTTACCTGTTAGGTCTCAAGTTTGTTCCTGTGTTACATAAAAAAACCCATCCCTTTGGCACACTGGCCTTCAAGTATGAGTTAAAAATTTTTCAGGCCAATTCTCTAAAATCCTAGTACTCAGAAGTCTGAGACAAGGATACCATTCCTTTGATGCCAGGCTGATCTCAACAGAGAGAATCTTGTCTCATCATACCAAACTTGATGCTAAACCTTTTCCTGAGTGTTTTGTGTGGCATTTTTCATATAACCAGGTCAGGGAAAATTCTGCTTTTATTTCTGCTTTCTTTTGGCAGTTTTCAGTATAATTTTTCTTGGTGCAAACATAACAGCAATTAATATCTGTATTGCACCATCAGGATGACAAAGAATTGATCAGGATCTTCAAAAATATGCCTGAGACTTAGAAGGAAAAGTTCTTTCAGCTGCTATTGGTCAGATGGTAGTGTGTGTGTGTTTGTGTGTGTGTGTGTGTGTGTGTGTGTACATGTGTCTATGCATGTATGAGGAAAGTGACAAGGAGAAGTCCACATGCAATGTCACTTTTCTACTAGAAAGTCGAGCTGACAGTAAGATCTGATTTGAGAACCCCGATGGTATGCAGGAGCACCTAAGTGTTAAGTGGTTAATGAGGCACAGAACAGCACACTTTTCTTGGCACATGAGAAAAGTATCTGAGAAGTGAAAACTAGAAGATTTCTCCTGCAGAATGGGGTAGTCCATGTGACAGAACATTTCCTTTCTCTTATGTTGTAAAACTTTCCCGCCTGCTATAGTGAGTATACATGTGCAGGTACACACACACACACACACACACACACACACAAAACCTTAATACCAGTGATAGTTTATAGTGTACAGCAAATGCAACCATTCCTACTTCCTTGCTCCCTTACAGAGTATTACCACATATTTGACACATGTGACAAGTAATGAAATAACATTATTCTTTTATATGCTATGGACAATATTTTTAAATTTTCTATATAAGGATCTGGTATATAAGGAGGGCCAAAGGTCAGTCAACAGTAGCCATTGCCACAACACATAGTACATATTAACTCCTGTCCTTGCCCTTGACACCCTGAGAACTCAGTCAGCACTGGTAAAAACAAACAAACAAAAAAAGTGCCATTCATACAGAATCTCTGTGTTCTTTGTGTTATTCTTAGGGAAAGTAATTGACAGCTTTCAGGGTATTGAGCAGGCTTGCTCACTTTACTATGATGAACCATAGAGTTTTATGTTCTGATGGACCACTTCCTAGAATAGGGGTAGAGGCTGGTACATGAGCCAGGTCACCTGCACCAAGTTCATAATGTTCAATAACTTTATGCTCTGTAAACTTTCATCTTTCTTCTGCTTTTGTATATTAATTTTTCTTTCCAGTAATTGTTTGCAAACATGTCATTTGGTTCTGAAAGGAAATTTGAATCTAATCCAAATTTTTAAAAACATTCTGAACAGAAAAGCTAAATAATTCATATGTAAAGCTGTTATCAAATTAAGCTGATTCCACTCCCCATAACAGCTCAATTTTTTCTCAAGGACTGAATAAAATAATTACACATGTTCTCCTCTCTGATATCCATGCCTCCTCCCCTCTAGTAATTCCTTGGAAGAATACAATGGCTATTGCTTCAGATTTCATGTGTGAAGTGCCTATTAGAGTGGGGTTGTGGAGAGTTATGCTAAATAATAAGGCTGGAGACTTTGCATATTTATGAATGTGTATGTTTTTAAGAAAATATTTTTTCTGTGTTGAATAGTTCAAGGTTTTACTGCTGTGATGGATATGCCTGGTTGTCAACTTGACTATATCTGGAATGAACTACAATCTAGAAATGGAGGGCACACCTGTGGTCCAGATTGTGAGGCTGAAAGACACAGGCATCTGACCTAGAACTTGACGTGGAGACTTTGAAGTTTAATGGCCATGAAACGCTTAGGTAGACCCAGGCAAAGTAGTACATGACTTTAATCTCAGGGAGCAGAATATGGTGGTTTGAATATGCATGGCCCAAAGATGTGCACTATTGGGAGGTCTGGCCTTGTTGTGGCAAATGTGTCACTATGGGCGTAGGCTGTAACAACCTCATGCTAGTGGCCTGGAAGCCAGTCTTCTCCTACCAGCCCTCAGGTGAAGACATAGAACTCTTAGCTCCTCCTGTACTGTGCCTGCCTGGATACTACCATGCCCCTACCTTGATGATAATGGACTGAACCTCTGAACCCATAAGCCAGCCCCTATTTAATATTGTCCTTATAAGACTTGCCTTGGTCATGGTGCCTGTTCACAACAGTAAAACAGTAACTAAGACATATCTGCAGACAATATATAAGGTTAATTAAGAAAGACTGAAAGATCACTTCTCGGCCTTTTGGCTAAGATCAAGTGTAGAAAGACTGAAAGAGGTAATGTAACAGAAATCGCTAAAGCAGACTCATCAAATGGCAGGTACTACTTTCACTTTGTATGTGCTCTTAGAGGTGGTTCCCAAGGCCATAATGTTGGCAGGGTCTTGACCATCTTTCCAGTCTCCCAGTCTCCAGATTATGCTTACATATAGCATTGTCTGAGCAGACAGCTTGCTTTCCCCTATTCACCCCACACGTTGAGAAATGAGAAGGTTCAAGAGAAATGAGAACTAGCAACACTGGAGAGAACCTATCATGGGTGAACACGTGCAAGGGTTTAACTCCTTTTGTGGAGGCCCTCAAGAGAATGTCATGGAAAGAAGAGAACATACCCATATTCCTTTTTTCTTTCTTTCTTTCTTCCTTCCTTCCTTTCTTTCTTTCTTTCTTTCTTTCTTTCTTTCTTTCTTTCTTTCTTTCTTTCTTTCTTTCTTTCTTTCTTTCTTTCTTGTTTAAAACTTTATTTATTTCATGGTTGAGTGCTCTGCTGCATACACATCCACCTGCCTGAAGAGGGCATCAGATACCCCTATAGATGGTTGTGAGCCACCATGTGGTTGCTAGGAATTGAACTCANGACCTCTGGAAGAGCAGCCAGTGCTCTTAACCACTGAGCTATCTCACCACCCTGATACCCATATTCCTAATGAAAAAAGTCTCAAGCAGAAACATATATCCAAGGTACTGGGGTAGAAAGGAACACAGCATATATACTCATAGAAGGCTATGGGTAGAAATTGGAAAGAGAGAAAAAGCCAGATCACAAAATGATATTGTTTTAGTATAATATTAAATTTTAAGTGCCCTGAGTTGTCAGATTTAACAAATAAAAGTAGAAGGTACATAGCTTGTCCTTTATGACAAAGAACAGATATTTGATAATTTCCATTATGTTGGAAATACAGATTAGACATCTCTAATCTGAAGAACCCCAATCCAGAATGTTTTAAATGCTGACCTGAAAGACCAAGTAAAAAATTTAACAGCAGAGAATCCTGTTGCATGTACATGTGTGGTGGTTTGAATGAGCAGTCACTCCATAAGTCTGGGGTATTTGAATATTTCAGCTCAAGCAGGATAGCGATTTGGAGAAGATGAGGAGGACTGGCTTTCCTGAGGAAAGCATGTCATTAGGGAAGGTTTGGAGGTTTGGAGGTTTCAAAAGCCTTTCTAGTGTCCCCTCTCTGCTTCCCACTGTGCTTTCAGATGTGAGCCCCAACTGCCACTCCAGACACCTGCTACTTGCTATCTTCTCCGCTACCGTGGACTCTGTCTTTCTGGAATCACAAGCCCTGCCAGCATGCAGGCAAACATGATAGCTGAGTTGCCTTGGTTATGGCACTTTATTACAGCAATAGACAAGTAACTAATACAATATTATTATTATAATAACAATTTAGATTATATAATATACTAATATAAAACAATGTTATATTATTATAACAGTGTTATTATTAAATCTATGAATAAAATAACTCTAGGCTTTGTGTATAATATATGTGTGAAATATAACTAAATCTTCTCTTTTTGACTTGCTTTCCATCCCAGAGATTTCACTTTATGCATACACAAATATTCTCATATATGAGCTAGTAGTCGTCACACGCATTTCTGTGTGCACACATGTGGATGAGTGTTCATGATGTGTGTGCACACATGTGTATGAGTATTCATGATATGTGTGCACACATGAGTATGAGTGTTCATGATATGCAGGTGTATATATTTCTGCAGATGCATGTGTGTATTCAAGTGAAGAACAGAAGCCAGTCTTGGGTGCTGTACCTCAGGTGCCACCTACCTCATTGGTGTTTATTATTGTTGTTGTTGTGTTTTGTTGCATTTTCTTTCAGCCAAAGTCTCTCACTGACTTGGGGCCAAGTGATCTTCATGTCTTCACCCCCAAGCGTGTCCCAGCACACTGTGCTTTTCTATGTGGGTTCTGGAGGTCAAATATAGGTTCTCATTCTTGGGCAGCAAGCACCTCATGGACTAGGCCATCATCCCAGTATCCTACGCATTTTTGAATGAAGGGTAACAAACTTGTATTGCAGGAAGCATTAAAAAAAACAATGAAAGATGAATATCTGAAAGACAAATTGAGCTGCCATCTTACCTGGCAGTTGTAGACTAAGAGGCCCTGGTGACAGCGGGGGACAGGAGCAGAGGCTGCTGTGATCTGGGGCTTGCTCCAAGATCAGAAGGTCTTTTCTGTTTCCTCTGTGAGTATTCTCCTCCTGGGGGTGGAGAAGATGAGCTGTAGGTCCCAGCTTTGATGATAGAGTGGTTTCTGTGAGCCCCACTTTTCCTTTCCATTGCTAACTACAACACTGCAAAGGGCTAGCTTTTACTGAGTTAGTTTTAGCAAAGAGGAATTGCAAGCCAGTCCATGGGAAGAGTCTGAAAAGGTACAGAGAACTCTGCTACTCAACATGGGCACTGTCATCTAAGGTCGGCGGGTGGATGTAGGGCACAGAAATGGCTCAGGGGCCATGCGTTGGCCTTTCCCTTATCTGGGCATAGTTTGGTCAGGTAGCAGCCTATTGCTGCCTTTAGTTTGACCTCTGTAATTGGCTCTGAATCAGATAATTTTTTCAGTCCTTTAAAAATGATTTTTTTGAGAATTGCATATATAAATATACTTTATATCTATCACTTCTACTCCTCCCCATTCCTCCAGCAACACTCATCTAGATTTATTGTTACTTATGTATACATGTGTAACACCTACAGAGTCCAGTTAGTGTTTCAGGTGGGATTAGGTCTGTCTTGGTATTGGATAATCTATGATTGGGGCTTCTGCCTGGCGAAACTTGGTCTATCCTCCCTTAGCAGCCATTGGTTGCCTATAACTATAAAACACACTCTTGAATTTTAGATTTTTAGTTTGTTTACATGTTATGGGAAGTTACATATGAGCTCAAATTATAGAAGGAGCTTCTGGTCAAATTAATTTAATTTAATACTTACTGCCTCTTAGGGCTCAGCCCTAACACAGTTCTGTCCTAGACACCATCTTTCTTCCCACGCCAAAAGGTCCTGTTAGATATTGTCCTCCTGCACAGTTCCTTTCTTCAGTGGATCATTGATGGTGTGTGTTAAAATTGAAATTGTCTGTCATCTGTCATCCCTATCTAAGTAGGAACCCTCAAGGGCCCGAACTATGTCTTCCCCTCCTGGATACCCCAAATCTAGGCCAGGACCCCAAATAAAAGACAAGTTCAGTGTGCTTTGTTTGAATACATGAATTAACTGAAATATCTTTAGAGTAGCCTTTGGGCAAATAAGCCGCCACCTTTTCTGAATCAAATTTCTAGGATGTCACCAGCTAAGGGGTTTATTTATTGAGGACGTCTTAGCTGTCAGGTTTTATGAAAAATCTCAGATATTTCTGAATCTAGGTCAGTGTCCTTAAAGACAGCATAAAGTAGTTGAGGATATGAGATAACCTAGAAAAAGAAACCAAAGAAGTCATGAGAAATGCAGTGAAAATTTTGAGTAGCTGAGAGAAATTTAAGATTCATTGTCTGGGTTATATGGACCAGACACTTCAGAATAACATGGATATGTTTAGCATGGAAATCTTCAAACCCCCTAGATTTACACACACATGATTTTAAGCAAATGTTCTTCTTGAGTGCGATGCTTCATCTTTGATCAGAGGGATCAAATATATCAATTTTTTTAATAGGCAAATCATATAAATGAATTGTTGATAGAAGAAACCTTTTAAAACATTTTTTAGATAGAGTTTGATTGAATAATACAGGAATTTATATTCCGCTTGCCTCGACATCTGGAAGGCTGGGATTGAAGGCTTCTTCATTAGCATTCAGAGACATGAATCATTTAAATTATAAATACATTATATATCAGATTGACCCCAAATTGTCAGATAGCAGACATTATCCAGGATATGTAAAAGAGCACTTTCACAAGCTGTTTGATACAGAAAAGTATTCAAAAGACAATATCTCCATTAGAAGATAACGGAGAAGTAAAATTCTCTTATCTTTCTGAAGAAGAATTTTAAGACTCAGAATGAAGTCCTAGTCTAGTACTTCCCAATGTAAACATACAGAGCCACGGTGCAAGGCTCTCAGTAACTACATTGTAACGCTAGAAAAAAAATCCTGGCTCCCTTTTCACAAAAGTAGTGAGATAGATAGGTATAGGCATTAATAGTGTAGTTTGTTTAATCTGCCTTCTACATTATTCCAGTGTGTTATCAATATAAAATATTCTCACTGAAATCTTTTACATTCTTTCTTTGTATCACTTTCCATATGTGGTGTTCATATGCTTTTAGAGGACAGTCTCTGATTGGATGATAGCTCTTCATTGGAAATAGCTGACCTATATGAAAGTTTCATAAAACGGATACCAACAAAAGCAGATGCATGGGTCCTAATGAATCTCACTGGTTTTCTTACAATCAAAATGTGTCTAAAAATACCTAAAGGTATTCTAAATACTGGATACAAAGATCAATTTTTAATATAAATTATTTAAAAGTAGACCAAAATTGATAATTAATTATTCTAGTTGTACTCAGTGACTGCATATGGTAGCAATGACTATATCAAATGACTGGAATGTAGAACTACTCATAAATTGAGAAATAGATTACAAAGTTGTAATGGTGCAAGGATAAAAATAGTATCACTAGTTCTGTACTAAGTGACCCTTCTGGGAGCCCCATTTTTAGATATTTGGAGAGAAAACAAAAATCAGTAACATTAGTCCCACTGTAAACAATGGCATAGCTGTAATATCACTGAGGTATTGTATATTCATGTTCTGTTTTTCAAGTGCTTTGAAGTTTCTTCTAAAACTGTGAATGAAATCCTGCTGGCTGTCAGCAGCTACAGTTAAGGTAATCAAGAGTATCCTTAGGAAACTATCGGAGAACTTTCCCTGTGTCTGAGCATCACATGTCCAGAGCCTGTTGAATAAGGAAGAATCCATACATGGCCCTGTAGTTACGGCTTCATGAGTTTGTGATTCCTTCCGTTTCACTTTGTAATTTGATGTATTTTAAAAGTGATAGTTCCTCAGAATGGGAGTATATCAGACATAGGTTGTTTGAAGAGTAAAAGAAAGAGAACTTTAAGATGGGTGTCTTTCCCATCTGAATGGTAAGCTCACAGGTGGAACCAAGGTTCCCACAGACACCACAAGTTCTCACAGGGAAAGCTATCTGAAGATCCTGTTCATTCAACCTCCCCAGAAATAGGAAAGTGATTAATCTCCTCTGTGTGCGTGTGTGTGTGTGTGTGTGTGTGTGTGTGTGTGTGTGTGTGTGTGTGTGTGTATGTCTGTCTTCGTGTCTGTGTGTGTGTATGTGTATATGTGCATTTGTGTTTATATGTGTTAGTGTATTATGTGTGTCTGTGTGTTACTATATGTGTGTGAGTGTCTATATGTGTGTCTGTGTTATTATATATCTGTATGTGTATATTTATGTGTATGAGTCTGTGTATACATGAGTCTGTGTATATGTGGTGGTAGAGTATTTGTCTATATGTGTGTTTCTGTGTGTTTATATATATATATATATATATATATATATATATATATATATATATATATATGTGTGTGTGTGTGTGTGTGTGTGTATCTATATGTCTATGTGTATTTTCATATTCATGTGTGCATGTGGAGGTCGGAGTTGGCATTTTTGAAATATGGTTTCTCACTGAGCCTAAACTTACTGACTGTTTAAACTGGTTAGCTAGCAGGTCACTGGGATCTTTCTGTCTCTTCTTCTTAAAAATAGATTACAGGCATTCATTGTCATGCCTGGTAATGTCTTTATATGGTTAGTGGGAGTTCAATGTCAGGTCCTCATACATGTAGAGCAAATACTCTACCAACTAAGCCAGCTTCCTAACCACAAGTTTTCTTTTTCTTTTTTTTAAAACCCAGTCTATAGTAACTAATTAAGGCATCTTTAGTGAGCTAATTGACCTCATTTTTAAAATATATCCGATACAGTGAGAGGCACTACCGTATTAAGAGTCAAATACTGACCTGTGTATAGTAGCATAAGTCTAAAATCCTAGCTGTTCCAACAGTTGAGCCAGGAGGATCACAATTTCAGGTCAGTCTGCACTGGGAATGTAGTTTTGTGATAAAGTATTTTCTTAGCATTTTTAACACCTTGATTCCAATTCTCAATGGCAAGAGGAAAAGATCATAAGGTCAGAACTCCAGAGTCAAATAAGATCATCCTTAAGTCCAGTTTGCTCATTACTGGTTCTTTTAGTGTGTCTTCCTTTTTTGTCTGGGAAGTAGTAAATGGTAATTACACCTACTTCCTAGATTAGTGAGGGTAGGGGATTAAAGAACTGAATGGGCCATATGTATTAGTTATCCATTTGTTAGGGTGTCATGTTTCAGGTGACACAGTACAGCTGGGAACTGGAGAAGTCTAACAGTGTAGACAGGGACATTACTTTGGGAGAATGATATATGGTCTCCCATTATTTAGTGGATCATTCTTAAGAGTTTGGCTTTTAATTCATTGCATGACTTTTAATTCATGCTAATACTGACCATGACTTAGTGGTGCTTTCTTTTAGGCATTAGTAATATCAAAGTGTCTTTGATACTAATTACTTTGGGACAGTAAACCATTATGGTGGTTTAAATAAGAATGAGTCCATAGGCTCATATATTTGAATGGTTAGTCACCAGGGAATATAACTGTTTGAAAGGATTAGAAGGATTGGGAGCTGTGGATTTGTTGGAGGAAGTGTGTTTCTAGAGGTGGGCTTTGATGTTGCAAATACTCAGACCAGGACTAGTCTTTCTGTCCCTGCTGCCTGCCTGTGGCTCAGAATGGAGCTCACAGCTACTTCAACATTACCCTTTCCTTCTGCCATGTTCCCGGCCAGAATGATAATGGTCTAAGCCACTGAAACTCTCAATCAAACCTCCCAAACAAATGTTTTCTTTTATAAGAGTGGCCTTGGTCATAGTATCCTTTCACAGTAATGGGTCAGTGACAAAATAAATGGGAATCAAGAAGCTCTGAGAAACTAACCGCAGTTACAAGCCCTAACCCCCTCTCCCTAGTGCTGGCTCTGAACTCCAGCTTCACACAAAGCAAACCTGTAGCAATGTGGAAAGACTTTTTTAAATTGAGAACAGAATTAGCCTCTTAAAGACAATACTGCTGTGCACAAATTAGCTGTATTTGGTGGAATATTACTGTGATGTGGCTACATTTTAACATGCAACAGATTGTTAGCAAACTATCATAGAGAATGTGGATTCCTCAGTATATTTAAGTTGGCTAGTTCCATGGATGAACATGGGCACTTAGCAGACATGCTGAGAATCTTTCTGTTTATATGCTTAGTTCCTTGAACTTGCATAACCTTGTAACATGGAAAAGGGGAGGCTGGGCCTGAAGCAGCTGTTTATTCTGTCAGGTGAGAAATCATAGAACTAGTCGCCAACACTAGACATGGCAAGGCCCTCCACAGACACTTTGCCAGAAAGTATAAGATGTTCCTATCTACTTTTTAAGGAAGTGGCTGACTTAAAAAAAAATTAAAAACTCCTACCAATCCTATGACTTAGTTACTATATCTGACTTTTTTTTTTAACCATTCCTTTTTTTTTAATTAGATATTTTATTTACTTACAGTTCAAATTTTATCCCCTTTCCTGGTTTCCCCTCCACAAACCCCCTATCCTATCCCCCCTTCTCCTGCTTCTATGAGGGTGCTCCCCCACCCAAACACTCCCACCTCATCACCCTGGCATTCCCCTATACTGGGGCATCAAGCTACCACAGGACCAAAGGCCTCTCCTTCCACTGATGCCAGATAAGGCTGTTCTCTGCTACATATGCAGCTGGAGCCATGGCTTGCACTGTGTATACTCTTTGGTTGGTGGTTTAGTCCCTTGGAGCTCTGAAGTGTTTGATTGGTTGATACTGTTGTTCTTCCTATGGGGTTACAAACCCCTTCAGCTGCTTCAGTCCTTTCGCTAACTCCTCCATTGAGTTCCCCATGCTCAGTAAAATGGTTGTCTGTGAGCATCCACATCTGTATTTGTCAGACTCTGGCAGAGCCTCTCAGGAGACAGGCTCTGTCAGACTCCTGTCAGCAAGCACTTCTAGGCAGCCACAATAGTGGCTGGGTTTGGAGTCTGTATATGGGATGGATCTCCAGGTGGAGCAGTCCCTGGATAACCCTTTCCTTCAGTCTCTGCTCCACACTTTGTCTCTGTATTTCCTTTAGGTAGAAGCCATTCTGGGTTAAAACTTTGGATGTGAGTGGGTGGCTCCATATCCCAACTGGGAGTATATCTTACTTCTTATGTACATTATTACCTTTCTTAAATGATTTCTTTTCTTTCATGTCCCCTCCGCTTCACTCCTGTTTTCCAGGAGAAGAATGTTTCTTTTCATGTGTCCTGATGAAACAGAGACCAAGTCTATTTGTCTTTTTTATTTCTTCCCTTAATCTGTGAACAAGTCCTAGTGTCTGTGAATGGGAAAAGTAAGGAGATTACCCAGAAACAGTCATGGATACTTCAGACAGGTGCTGTGTGCACCTTAGCCATCAGCTTTCAGAGCCTCCTTTGATCCCAGCTTGTAAACTCTGAGGAACAGATGGTTGACATAGATGAGTGTGTAGATACAGCTGCCATAACTGAACTGACTGGCATCCTGTTGGAAATCCACCTGTTTTTTGAGTACCTTGCATTTGACAGAATTCAGCATTAAGTTCTGTAGCGTGATCAGGGTGGGCCATGGGGAATGTCTGCAGAGTTAACAAAGGCAATAGAAACTAGCAAAGGAGGTACTGAGAAACAGCTGCATCACCTGGTCCCACTCTGTTCAATTCTGTTCTCTATTTACATAGGAATCTGATGCCCAGATCACTCATATCTGAAGTTCTGTGCAGAAATATAAGGTAAATTTGTATATACATATAGAAATACCAGCTTATCATTAATGATAAAGAAATATTAAATATTAAAAGGGTTTATTTGGGCCAACTCCTTTAGGGTTGGTAGTAAAATATGCAGGAAGTCCATCTTACACTCCTTTCTATGTGCTGAGCCTCTCAAAGTGTGTCTGCCCAGTTCTCCATTTTAGATTTTCTGAGATTTTGTAAATAATCTAAATCCTACTACTTCTTATCCCCACGTTCAGTTTGGGGTTTTGGTGGTGGTGGTTTTTCATGACGATGGTTGTTTTTCTTGTTTTGTTTTGAAGTTTGATCTCCTGCCTGGTCTCTGGTTCAGTCTATCTTCCCATATGCTAGAAGCACATATCCTGGAATGAGCTGAGAGGACAGAGAATAGGAGAAGAAGTATTTTTCCCTTCTTTTTTTCTTTCATTTTTCTTTTTCTTTTTGTTTTTCTTCTTCTTTTTCTTTTTCTTTTTCTTTTTCTTTTTCTTTTAGTGTCAACAAATGTGTGAATGCACATCTGTGATTTCAGTATCTCAGTACTGAACAGAGGACAGAGATGTCCAAACCAGCCTGGACTATGTGGCAAGACTATGAACCCTTTAAATTAAATGATAATACTTAAAATATGGTTTGTCCCTTACCTTTTCTACTGCGTGTTCTTGGATAGTTTTGAATTCATTCACCTTGCTGTACAACATTTATCCAGAATGTTGTCATCTTGTAAAATTAAAGCTTAGGAACTCATTCATGCCAATTTCCTTTCCTTCTTTGCTTTCCTTTCCCACTGTCTCTGTCTCTTTCTCTCAGTTCATCTCTCCTCACTTCTGTTTTTTACCAAGACCAATTTAAATGGCTAAAGCATGCAGATAAGCCTTTAAGTCAAAGTGTTATCAACTACCACACTCTTCTTGAATTCATGAGCAGTGTCTTTTAAATGGGAAGACTATGCGATAGCCGAGGACTAGCTGCCCTGAAGCTAGTAATGTCCAAAGGGCTTCATGTGATTCACCAAGTGCTTCACACTGCCTTTATTGCCACCACACACATGTGTGCTCAAGTGACAGACAGGATACACATACATGTAAATAATTGAGAAACCAACAAAGAAAGCTAGTGGTATTCACACTAGATGTATGGTGTCAATTTGGGTCTTATTTGCACCAGTAATTTAGTCATAACCATAAGCCAGTAAATCCTTTCTGCTAAGAGCTTTGCCTTTCTATCTGATTGATCAGCTTCTGTGGACCTCACCAGATGTTGATTTTGTCCGTCCTTCTGTCCCTCTCCCTGCATCACCAGCTCTTACTGAGACACTGGAAGGGAGAGCTGGCTACAGTGAAGGCTAAGAGGGCTGCATGTGAATGCAGGGTCATAGAGGAGCGTCATCCCTGGTCCTCAGAGCCACGATGGATTAATGCAGTTTCAGGAGCTTCTGCAGGCTTTCTGAACATTCTGTTTAACTTCAAGGTTTAAAGACACTGTTCTAAAACTTTCTTCACTGCTATTGGGTATAAGTTAATCAAAGAACTGAAACCTTGAAGTCTAATTCATGTAGACAACTCATCTGTCAACACAGACTTGTCCTGCTATAATTAAAGGTCTGTCAAAGCTTTTTCTATTATCCGACAAACCCGTATTTTCTTGATTTTTAAGGTTTTACTTGGCTATAAGTTTCCTCTGTGCTATAAAGCAGCACCTGTAATATGTTCAGGAATGAACATTTTAGCAGAAGTCAAAGAGAAAAATCAATATGACTGGTTTTTGACTTATAGCAGTTAAAAGAGAAAAATTGAAAGCATTGGATTTTGGATATGTATCTCTGCTTCACAGTTTGAGGTTGAGCAGATGTTAAATATCACATGCCATGTTGCCTGTCATCTGGATTACTCTATTTTATTATTTTGAAGCTCTAAAATCATCTGACTAATTAAATAGCTTTATGCATTGTCCTTTCCACACCATGGGTCCTCAACACCACAAATATGAATCTTGCTGTCATTACATCACATGATATTAGAAAAGAACAAAAGCCACAAGCTTTTAATTAGTGCCTCGTTTATTGTGAAGGGACTAATATTAGTTATATATTTTAGGATTAAAATAAAGATTTCATGTATATACCACAAGTGTATATACATGTGTATACATACACATGTGTGCATATGTATTTGTATATGTGCATGTATGTATGCATGTATATATAATGTATATATACGTGTGTGTGCATGTGTGTATGATATATATGCATGTGTGCATGTGTATGCACATATGTGTCTCCCTATATATACTCATACACACAACAGGCAGTTGCCAGAAGTTCTGAGGGTCAAAGAGACTGTTACTTAGGACTCCAAAATTTGGGACTTGCTTTCTCCACAGCCTGGCTCAGCCTTAACCTCAGTGCATAGGAGCTGATTACTTTAGCAAGGTAGATGGTCTTTCCTACCCACTGTTCTCTCATCTGTAAAATGCAACTCAAAGTTTAGCTGATTTATATCTACATAGCCACTGCAATGCCCAAACTGGGGTGTTGGAAAGAGTGAATCACGAACAACAAAAAACAGTTTTTAATCATCATTAAATAACACAAAATTGTATTAAAAAATTTTTGTGGGTGTGGTGTCCTAAGTAGTGGGTAGACTGGCTATGTCTTTGCTAATTCAACACTGAACCAGTTGTTCTGAACAGGCAGGTGACTTGCCCACAGCCCTCCCCTGTGCATAAGTTGTCCCTTCTGTTTCTCTGTTCTACAGAAGGGACAACTTATGATGCTCAGGGGAGGTGTCAGAGCAAAGGAGAGTAGAACCGTTGCTGGGGTGGTTCATGTTTTGAATATTGGTTCTCTAATCAGTCCACATTCCCTAAGACGTGGCAGCAGGTGTGAAGACAGGGAGTCCTAGAGAGCAGAGAATCTCTGAGTTCCCTCTCTTTTGGTCAAGTGTGTCTAGCCTAGAACCTGGCACAGGTTAGGCTTGTGGTTTGCATGAGAATAGCCTCCATAAACTCATAGGTTTGAATGCTTGGTCACCAGTTGGTGGAATTATTTGCTGAGTCAATGTGAGTTTATCTGTAATGGGATTTTTCAGGACTCACCCATCCCCCAGAGGAGTAGCTTCTGATATAGTTATAGTACCTTTTCCCTAAATATAATGAATCCAAAAGAGTTCCAAGAGGCCTGAGAGAGACATCAGACCATGTTTGCTACACTTGGTAATGTTCACATGTATGGTAAAAGTGAGTTTCCTCAGAGGACCTGTGGGAAGATGTATTTAGTACTGTTGCCAGCTTCTTTAAAATGTGCTCCATCGTCAAAGATGCACATAGTACTGTTCTGAAATAAAAATAGGGACTCAGAAGAGTAAAAAATTTGACTTTTTCTAGAGAAAACTGACTTTGAAGAGAATATTTTTAAATTGCATAGCACTCCAACCTCTTCTGGTGAAATTTGTCCTCAAGAGAGTACATTAGAGCAGTGTTAAAGGGATCATTCTTAGTACTAATTGCTAAAACCATGAACTAAATGGGAGAAACAGACAGATGGCAGTCAACTTGGGGTCCTTCTGTGTTCTCTAAGTATTTTTTTATGTGGTACCTTCTGCCTGTGACAGTTTGGTTGATGTCACTTTTCTTTGCTCTGATCTTTGGGAGCTGATGGGAATTAGGTTTCTATGACTGACTGACCTACTTTCTGAGGGAGTTCTGAGCCAGTGTCCTTTGCCTCTTTCCTTGGCCTAAGTGTAAGTAGGTCTGTGGCTAATTAACTGGAGACTGTTGGGAAGGGCTTGCATCTGCAGAGCTGGCTGTGCTGTCTAGTGCTTGGTTTACTGAGATCTGGGGTTTTCCGGAAATACGCTGTAGCAGAGAGAAACCTTTGGCTGAAAAGGAGACAAAGGAAGAACCAACACGCTTCTTGAGCTGCTTCTCTTCTCAGAGCTCCTCAAAGTATTCCACAAAATAGAAACAAAAGGTACTCTACCCAATTCATTCTATGAAGCCAGAATTACTCTGATCCCTAAACCACACAAAGATCCAACAAAGAAAGAGACTTCAGACCAATTTCCCTTATGAATATCGATGGAAAAATACTCAATAAAATCCTCGCAAACCGAATCCAAGAACACATCAAAATGATCATCCATCATGACCAAGTAGGCTTCATCCCAGGGATGCAGGGATAATTTAATATAAGGAAATCCATCAATGTAATCCACTACATAAACAAATTCAGAGCTCCTTTTTAAGGTACCAATAACCCCTGAGCACAAATTGCAGGCCCCTGTGGAGGCGGAGCTCTTGATAAGGTGGGTCTGATGTTTACTTTTGCGTCTGAGGATCAGACCCAGGTTAAAAGGTAGGGGCTGAAGGTTTGGCTTTAACAATGGTGTGTGTAAAAAGCTTTTTTGTATTGATACTTCTGGTTTAAAACTAAATTTTGAATGCATCAGTACTTTAGCTATTTAGAAAACACTTCAGAGCTACAGTTTGAATACAAATCTAACAACAGTGGTTTCTCACTTTTGTAAACTTCCATTTGGAGCTTTTCAGGCAACCAAGTCTTACTATTTGAGTTCCTAATACAGTTTTTGACTCCAGATGGGCTGTTTTCTACCCACAGTTGCACTCAGAGCTCTCAGAATCAACTAAAAGGAAATCCAGTTGCCCTAGGATCTCTCAAAATGGCAATAGCCAGTTCACTCCCCTAGGCCTTATTTCTACTCCAACATGAAAGCATATTTCCATTGTCCATGCCAACATGAAAGAATGCTAGAGTTGTTCCAGCACCTTCCAGTTCACCCCTCCCCCACCTATTCCTTTAGGTCTTACCTGACCCAGAATCTCTCCCTCTTTGCCATATCTCCCTTAATCCCAAATCTTTGTGACACAGACTCAGCCCACCCAGTTCTGAATGCAGAAGTGTACTGAACCAGTTGAACAGATTTTGAGCACACAAGAGCCAGGAACCAGACCTAGGATGAAATGATTGGTAAGAGATGTTTGTGAGAAAGCAGGGAGATTTACAGGCAATGAAGTTTAGCTATTAGTCCACCTCCATTAAAGCATACTATGAAGAAAGCCAAGCAAGAAAGATATGAGCTTTTATTAAGAAATCATAATGTTTGAGCATATTTGTAATATACATATGTGTGTGTGTGTGTGTGTGTGTGTGTGTGTTTGTGTGTGTGTAGTCATGGACACTGATACTTGATAATGATGTCTTTTTTTATTATTTTCATCATGGTCCATTTTGATCGCTGGTTTTGGTTCTGCATAAATATTTACCAAGCAAGTTAAAAGCTAATAACCGTGATTCTTCGATACAAATTTGTGAGTGTTCATAATCTTTTCTACCCCATAGATGGAGACAGTTGACTCTGAAAAGTGATGTGCTTTATCAAAGTTATGACCACAGAACTGACAGAGCTAATGCTTCCAGCCCAGCCTATCTGATTTTAAGATCTCCCATGAGACAGGACAGCCTGAAACATTTCCATCATCCTTCTCCCATTGTAAAAGGGCTGAACTGTGCAAACATGAGCTGGGGCTATCTTTTACTTGTGCTGTGTTAAGTACAGGTTTCAGAAATAAGACAAACTTGAAGTGAGTTGGTGATAAATCACTACTTAGCACTATGACCCTAATTAGCCCCTATTTGCATTTTCTGCCCTCTCCAGACACAGAGGAGTTGAAGGAGTAGATGATACCTACTATTCTAGTAACTCAGCTATGAACTCTGACTCTGTCTCTCTCTCTGTCTCTCTCTCTCTCTTTCTTTGTGTTTCTGTGTGTTTGTGTGCCTGTGTGAAAAGGCTTAGTGTGAGCATAATATTGTATCAAAGTTCAGGTCTGAAAATCAGATCGAAGCCAGTGGGATGAACACAGACAAGTTTGCAGGGCTCTGTCAGCTTGGCCTACTTACTTAGAAGCAACATTTCTCAAAACACATTTAACACTCCCTGACTTAGATGAATGTTCTTAATTTCATAGTTAAGGGAACAAGGTCATGTGCAGCTAAGTGTAGTCCTCAAGGTCATAGAATTATTAGTGACCCAAGAAGGCTGAAGAGTCAGATTCTGGGACATTTTATATCATGTCGATAAAGAGCTACGGAAGAATCAGAATAGCAACATTAAGCCATGTTCAAGGTGACATATTATTAGGTGTCAGGCACTGTGCTGAGAACTTTGCACTTACTACCTCTGAATTCTTTGCAACTCAACTCAGAGTGAAGGGGTGGGAGTGGAGGAAACTACCGCTGTTACTCCATCAAGGGATGCTGATACCCAGACACATGTGATGTAATGTCTGCCAAAAGTAACACATTTAGGAGGCCGTGCTCCTACATACTGCCCCACTTGTACATTCAATCCCCCCACTCTCATTCAAAGGCAGGAATCACTCTCTTTAATGAAATAACTCATAGGATGTTTTGCTGTATTCTTTCAAGGCCAGTATTTGTGGTGAGCTTCAAAATGGTGGGTTTTTTTTTCATATTATTTCTAAGTGAATATCTGTTTTGGATATGTATGTTTGTGAGATTCTCCTGAGAATCACCCAGAAATGCTCCAGATTGTGTGAGTTGTGGCTCACTGAGTAGAAACTGGTACCCACTCTTCTGGATGTTTTGAGATATCCGTATATCACTTGTTCAGGGCAGCTTTCTCAAAGATATAGTGGGCAAGTGGACTGAGCACATCATCCAGCCCCTACCCACGTTTAGGTGCCATGGGAGGTAACACAAGTTATTCTGTATCATTCTACAGTTCCTCTGGTTCTATCCTAAGCTTCCTTCTCTTTGTACAGTTATTAGAAAATGTATTGGTTTGAAGCATTTTCCAGAGAGAGCTGTGGGGCAGATAGGCAGTATCTTAGGAGGTATTTTTTTTATTTCAATGTTCTTCGTAGTGTTAGGCTCAAGGGAGATAGCTAGTAAATATTAGAGCCTGGATGGTGTGCTTTCTCTGCAAACAATACTGCCTTTGTATATGGGAGTTTACTAAGGTGTGTCACCCTAACATGCCTATCCTACCTGTTCCTTTTATAGTGTGATATTTGTTACTCTTTCATTAAGAGGTGAAGCATAGATAGTTTTTGCTAGATTCTCCTTGGAATTCTATAAATGGAATATGGCAAAAGTAAAGTTATTAGAGATTTTGAAGTCTATATCCTTAAGGAAACTTGACTTTGCTTGTTTTATTTTCTATATCTGGCCTCTGTCTCTTTCTGTCTCTCTGTTTCTGTCTCTGTTTCTGTCTCTGTCTCTCTCTCT
>NC_034597.1:2066277-2072053 GCF_900095145.1 Mus pahari | reverse complement strand
CTCTCTGTCTCTCTCTGTCTCTCTCTGTCTGTCTCTCTCTCTCTCTCTCTCTCTCTCTCTCTCTCTCTCTCTCTCTCTCTATGTGTGTGTGTGTGTGTGTGTGTTTATACAGATTTTTTTCTTTTCAAAATTGCTGGCCCTCAACCATCACAACAGGTGCTACATGATGACAGTTACACAGGTCACTGGACTTTGGGTTCATTTGCTACAGGGTATTTGATAATGGGTACATAAGCACAATACATCTCTCATATTTTATATATAATTTTGATCATTTGGGAGCTAGGATAGTTATTTTGTGCCCTACTGGTTGTTACTATTAGATTTTTTTCATATTGTTTTCTTCTTCAATATGAGCAAATTTTGATATAAATTCTTTATCATCAGCAAGTAACTTTTTCTGCCTGAAAGTGTTTCCCTTTCATTTGCAACCACAATTCCTCCCTAAAGAATATTTGAGAAGCATTCCAGGTGTTTAATGCTTTGCACCTTGGTGAAGGCACAGCTCAGAAAACTAACAGTTGAACTCGTGAGTGTTTCATGATTGTTGAGACAGCATAAAAATTGAAGAGAAAGGTGCTAGCAAGAGAAAGGTCTGTAGTCACAGAAAAATATTGTCAATGAGTACTTATTTTGAGAAATTTCTGGAGAATGTTTATGTTTTAGGTAGGTTTTATTAGACTCTTAGAAAAATAAGTAATACCATCCATAATATAGTAGGCTTGGCACGTGCCATGTGAATTATAGCAGTGTTTAAAATTTGTAAATAGACACATTTTATTCCCCCTCGATTCTGTTGAATCAGGTAAGATAGATTTGATTCAGATCAATAACCATGGCACATAAAATAATAAACCCTTTCAAAAATGTAAGAATATAAATTATATGAGTTTGTGGCAGTACCTGAGAAACTGAACATAAAATGTTAAAATATTAGAGCTTGAAAGTCTTAAATTCTATCACTTATTAAAATAGAAAATAGGTGAGAAGTCATCACTCTGAAATGTAATATGATTGCAAGTGTTGGATTGTTCCTTTTGTACTAGAGCTGCTGTGAGAACTCAGTTTAAGACTTCATAGTAATGAGCTCAGTGAGTTAGGTAATGATCTAGATTGTTTATCAGCTCTGCGTTCTGCTTGTTTGATAGCATAGGAGAAGGAAAATATACCATGTGTGCATGTATGTATGTGCTGTGTGTGCACGCTTGTGTGTGTGTGTGTGTGTGTGTTCACCTTGAATTGAACAATTGAATGAACTAAGTGTGTGTGTGTTCACCTTGAATTGAACAATTGAATGAACTAAGTGTGTGTGTGTTCACCTTGAATTGAACAATTGAATGAACTAAGTGGAACTATAGGACAATAAGAATCTGAAAGGGAGAGTCAAGTGAATGCGTTGAGGTATGTTAAGTTAATGTATACGTGTTTATTAATTCCTGAATGATGGACAATAGCAGGAAATTTGCAATTTCCATGACCTCTCCAAAACTGTCCAAGATTTAGCACGTCCTCCTTTCCCTTCTTGTGCTGAACCCAAAGCTCCTTGTTCTATAAGCAGCGTCTTCTAAAACTAATCCAAGACAAGGATAAAATGGAAAAAGGCCTACTGTTGTCTCTCAGTGTGGTGATTGCATTAAGCTGCTTTAGAGTCTTAAAACTGTTGGCACTTACATTCTACCAAAGAAGAATCTGGTTTTAAGTCATAACCTGATGTGTCTTTGCCTGGGGGAAGATGAGAGGCTTGCTGACTCGTATTCCATTTAGAAGTCCTCTGCCCATTGTGTGTATTGCAAATACATCTCCATAAAGCAAACAAATGCCCTTTGAACAGGCAGATAATGAAAAGAAATGAAAACATTTGTTGGTTTAAGGTAGTGGGATTATGGCTCATTTTTATTTCCTCTTTATGATCACTTTAATGTTGTTTTAAGCATCTTTATGATATAAATAAGAGAAAAAGTAAAAATGGTTTATTACTTATCAAGGATTACAGGTCTTCAGGGTCTATGAAGCCTTTAGAGATGAAACTCTCATTATACAGACAACCTTGTTCAATCATTCAGGCAATATTAATCAGCTAACGCATTGTGGGAAGCACAGACTCCCAGTGGGGACACTGTTCTCACAGTGACATAAGGACCTGAAGAGGAAAATCTACACATCAGCCACATGGACCATTTCATCCCAGCAAAGGCCTTTTAGGAAGAGGTAGAACCTGCCTCACTTAGATTGGATAGAATCATCATATTTGATACACATTGAGATGAGTCATTTATGGTGTTGTCCAAATGCATTAGTTTTCTCTGCTTCAAGAGACTTGCAGCTCTACCTGACTAGAAATGGCAATTCTGACCCAGTGATCTAAGCTCCTAGATTCTATACAAGGTCATGAAGTGTTGTATGGCTCTCAACAGTGTTGAAACCGATGGTTGCTCTTTCAAGCTGGATGCCTACATGACAGGGGTGGGAAGGGGTGGATCTACTGGCTTCCCCATGGACAGACAGCAAACAAAAGATAACCTTTTTATTGTAAGTGACTGAGATAAAGAGATTGCATATTATGATCTTGCTTAGCTTCATATAGAGATATAAAGAAAAAGGGTGTTTAGAGAACAGAATAATATTAACTGAGGAAAATAAGGAAATATATAGCAAAGATACTAATTTTTATTCTGAGTCTGACAGTGAGAATGGCAAGGAGCAGTATGTTATACTTTGAATCAGAAATGTCCCCTGAGGACAACAGAGAAATAGTAGGAACTATGGAAGGTGGGCCAAAGCATAGGAAATGGGTCTGTTTTACCTACAACTTCTTTCTGTGTGCCTCCAGTCTCTGGAGCATACGAGTTATTCATCTAGTATGATATTCCATTATGATGCTACATTCTAGCCTCAAGTCTTCCATAGTGAAGACAGATTTTTTTTTTCCCTCCTTTCACTTTTCATGGGTAAATGTATCATAGTATGAAAACAGATTGTTATCACATGGTTGGAATGAAAGGGTTTATGATGGTGAGCTCAGAATTTTAAACCAAGGTTAAAAGTAAACCATCATTTGAGGTAGGATGGGCTTTGTCTTCGATTCCTTCTGTTATTTCATAACTCACCCCATACTGAAAGTGCACCCAATTACATGTAGATAAAGAATTTCTCAATAAAACCTTGACAGGTTTTTTAAAAGAAAAGCTGACAACAGTATCGCATACTTTATCTATACAATAGCCCCAAATAATACCTTTTTCCATCAGGGCCAACTATTCTGTGGATTCCTCACCCCTGGGCCTCAGTTGCCTGCCTGAGACCTGATAGAGTACCCGTGTTGTACTGTGCTCAGTGCAATTTTATTGGCCTGAGGGGAATTTTCCTGACATGAGCAGGTGGCTAGCTCTTGTGTGTCAGGCTTGTATATTCATTGTTGTGGGTTATCTTTTTCCCTCCAGAGTATGATGAAAATGAATTTAGGTTTATACAATGTTTGAAGAAGCACCGGGGATGAAATACATTCTGTGTGAATGAGATGGTAATAATAATAAAATGAGAACGGAATCAGAGATGGGTGAAAGAAATTTAGTTTGATTTGCATCAAACAGGCTCAATAGCATGAATGGTTGGTAAAGTTAAATCTAATTTCAGAAGTTCTTGAACATTCTCATTTCTAACCAGGGCTTTAATATCATTTTAATGCAGTTTTTTACATATGAATTAATATAATAAATGTCAATGTTGAATAGAATAAGGTCACATTTTACTACTTTGACCAGAAGTGTAATCTTCCAAGATTCAATTTTATTACTATTATAACAGTCATACTGGATAAGGTCACCAATATTTCTTTCCAAGTGATATAATATATGACGACAGCCTTTATACCAACTTTACTTTTTGTAATTTGGATTTATATTCTGAAACATGTTGACAAAGATATACCATAGACATTTCTTGGTCAAATGGCAGCCTGGGGAAGATGTATCCCTATGATTTATGGGAAATTTGAAACTGTATAAATGGAGTCATTGAAATGCAACATTTTCCTGATCGTATCATTCCCTTGCCTACAGATAATTAAATTCTTATGATGTTTTCTCCTTCTACCTGAAAGGGAAAGGAGGTGTGTAATGATTTTCTGATGAGTTAAATAAAGAAAGACATTCTATTGGCTGAGTGTTGGCCAGCCAGGAGTCCGACTTGCATAGTTCTCTGAGGTACATTCACTTAATAAAGTTCAAAGTTCAGGAATATCAAAGATAGTGAAGGACAACCACCAAAGCCATTTGTTTTGACCTTCTTCTCCAGAATCTTCACTAAATAGTCAGTTCTTGCGAGCAAGACACGAGTGGGGATAGGCAGAGCCTACCTCCTAGCATGAGCAGAAGCATAAATGAGATGTAACTGGTAAAAGCATAGGCATATTCTGCAGCTTGTAAGTGCTCCTACTGTTCTTTTGGATATTCGGTTGGCTGTGGCACTAGGAAACAGGATGCCTTCATTCTCCCAGAACTCACTCTGTTACAAACCTTATCTCCTTATATTGAGTCCAGAACGACCTCTTTTACTCAGCGATCATGACTGTGGCTCCTGTGATCAACTGGGACAACACTGATGGTAACAGTTGCTACTTAATGCTCATAGAGTGTTTGCTAGGTATACAAGAACATTTAGAATTCATCTATATACATCTCAGCTGTAGTCAAAGTAAAAAAAATAAAAAAATAATATGAACAAAGTTTGTTTAACTCTACCATTATCAGTTGCTATCTAGATTTTTTTTCACAGTGACAGTGATTTATTTATTCACTTTTGGCTTTGCTAAATTATATTTCACCAGCTCACAAAAAGACTTGGCACACAACTCTATACTTATCAATATATGTCCTACCTTTGCCTTCCAGGTTCTGGGATTTTAGGCACGTGCCACTAATGTTGCCCTGATAATATGCTTGTAGCTGAACCCTGGGTTTCACGAATACTAAGCAAGCTGTCTACCAATTGATCTATATACTTCAAGTCATCATTTTCAAAAGTCCTCTGCTGATTGCAGTGTCTTGACTTTCAGAGTACTCCCTCATGGGAAACTCAGAGGGAATGTTAGGGGACTATACACTGAAAGCTGACAGGCACAAGACTTCTAAACTTTTGCGAAGAGACCTGGCATCAGACCTCACAGTACAGAATCTCTGTGTGTGCTTAAACAGGTCCAGATAGAGTACCCAGGCTATACCTGGCTATACCCAGGCTATACCTGGCTATACCCAGGCTATAGAAAATAGCCCAGGGCCATCCAGATATAGACTCAAGAAGAAGAGCCCAGATGACTTTCCGGAAGAAGACAGGCAGCCTGATTCGTTGGGCTGCCCTGTCTCAGTTTCCCGGGAGCGGCAGCAGAGTCTTAGGTTATGTAACTGCATTATTTAAACTATTCTTATGCTACTTTGGTCAAAACTAAAAGTACATGTGAAACAAAAACAAACAAAACAAACAAACAAACATAAAAGAGGTGGGGACTAGCAGAGGTAGGAGGAAGGGGAAGATAGTAGGAATGTGATCAATGTGCAATCTATGCCTGTGTGAAATGTCCATGTACAGCACAGTGCTGTGGGCATGTGAAGTGACTACACACTTGCTCATATATTACTTGATGATTACTGTCTTAGTCAGGGTTTCTATTCCTGCACAAACGTCATGACCAAGAAGCAAGTTGGGGAGGAAAGGGTTTATTTGGCTTACATTTCCATACTGCTGTTGATCACCAAAGGATGCAGGACTGGAACTCAAGCGG
>NC_034597.1:2027215-2066212 GCF_900095145.1 Mus pahari | reverse complement strand
TCAAGTTGACACAAAGCTATCCAGTATAATTACTCTAGTGTTAGATCCGTGCTATGCCATGGATTTTATAACATATTCCTACAGGGTGTTCTGCAGTATATACCTTGTTCTCTTGGTGACTTATAACATTTTAACTCTACCTTTGTATTTGCCATGAGGTAATTTATCTATCAGTTAGACTTTCTTTATTATTATTATTATTATTATTATTTTCTTTATTTACATTTCAAATGCTATCCCGGGAGTTCCCTATACTCCCCCCGCCCCTGCTCCCCCTACCCACCCACTCCCATTACTTGGCCCAGGCCTTGCCTTGTGCTGCGTAAGTTAGACTTTCTAACAGAGTAGAAGTTGCCTACGAGTAGCCGTTCAAATAGAAATTAGTTAAAACCAAGTAAAATGGACACTTCCACAGGTCATTTGCTAGAACCCCATGTCATGAAGCTAGTGGCTGCTACTTGGGCAGTGTAAGTATAGAGTATTTCTCTTTTTGCAGAAGTTGTAGTAGACACCTATGGTCTGTGAAGAGACACCATGACCAAGGCGATTCTTATAATGAAAAACAGCTGGCTTACAGTTTCAGAAATTTAGTCCATTATTGTCATGGTGGGAAGCATGGCAACATACAGGCAGATATGGTGCTGGAGAAGGAGCTGAGAGTTCTACATCTTGATCTGCAGGCACCAAAGAGGGGACTGTCTTCCACATAGGGTATATCTTGAGCATTGGAGTCCTCAAATCCTGCCCCCACAATGACAGAGTTCTTCTAACAAGGCCACACCTACTCCATCATAGGCCACTCCTCCTAATAGTGCTGATTCCTATAGCCAAAAATTCAAACACATGAGTCTATTGTGCAATGCCTATTCAACCTACTGCATTTCACTCTCTGGATCCTATAAGCTTGTAGCCATATCATAATCCTAAATGCATTAAGTTCAACTTCAAAAGTCCCCATAGTCTATAAAAGTCCTAAACTTAATAAAAATTCCAAAGATCAAAGTGTCATTGGAGACTTATGTAATCTCTAAACTGTAATTTCCTGTAAAATCAAAATAAAAAAGTATATCATATATCCAATCTATAATTGTATAGGATTCACATTAGTGTTAAATGGAAGAAAGGAGCATACTGAGGAGATACTGGACCAAAGAAAGACTGAAAACCAACTGGGCAAACTCCAGACTCTTCATCTCTAATATCTGGTGTCAAGGTGCTTTCAGATCTCCAGCTCCTTCCAGCTTTGTTGACTAGAACATACTTCTTTCTCTTGGACTTGTGCCACTTCCTGTTAGCAGCTTTCCTTGGCAGGAATTCCATAGCTTTGGCATCTCTAAACCCTTGGGGTCTCCAAGGCAATCCAGGCTTCACCTTCACAGCTCCACACAATGGCTTCTCTGAGCCTCCATGCAGGGAAAGCCCCCGACACATGCCCGGCCACAACAGTTCATCTTAGTCTCAGAGGGTGATTCTGTAACCCCTTTCCTCTGTCCTTGATTCTAAAGCCAGAACCATGTGCCTTAAGCTACAAGCTCTGCTGCTTGCTGGGGCTCGAAGACATCCCTTGTTGTGTTGTGTTATGTTTTCACAGCTTTTTGGTTTCAATGGTTTCCTTCACTGCCAAACCTTGGCTGTCCTAGACCTTCCTCTGTAGACTGACCTTGAACTCCGAGATCTGCATGCCTCTGTCTCCTGAATGCTGGGATTAAAAGTATGCACCACCATGTCAGAACCTAAGCTTTTCTTTAATTTGTTTTCACAAAATGGAAGCTTAGCTGGGTGAGATCTTGGTCAAAGGCCACCTCCCCCTTAATTCTATTTAATATCTTTAATCTGTTTTGTCCTTGAACACAGCGTTTAACTGCATTTCATGTCCTATTACCCCTTTAATGCTTGAATTATACATTTTGTCTTTTTTCTTTCTAAATTTGATGGTTCATCAAAATGCTCTTCATAACGGTGAACCATAGGATAAAACAGTTTAAGCTAGTCTATTTTGAGATTTCCTTTACTAATGTAATTAATCTAAATGTTTTCATCTTAGCCTCAGGCATACTCTTTGGACAATAGCAAAAAGAGGCCACATTCTTCATCAAAATATCACTAAAATCCTCTTCAAAAACCTCTTTAGCCAGAACCACAGCGTTCAAATCACCCTCAGTATCATATTTCTAGTAAAATGAAAGACACCATGCATGTCTTCTGTATTCCAAACTTGAATAGCCTATTAAGCTCTGATTAAAGCATTCCACTGCTTTTCTAATTCAAAGACCCCCAATCCATATTCTTCCAAACAAAAACATAGTTAGGCCTATCACAGTAATATCCTAGTCCCTAGCACAAATTTCTGTGTTAGTTAGGGTTGTATTACTGTAAGTAGACATCATAGCAAAGGCAACTGCTATAAAGAAAAACATTTCATTGGGGATGGCTTACAGTAGCAGAGATTTGGTCCATTATTATAATGGTAGGAAGTATGGCAGCATACAAGCAGACATGATGCCGGAAAAATATCTGTGAGTTCTTCATCTTGATCTGTAAGCAGCAAGGAGGAGACTGTCTCTCACACTGGCAAAACATGAGCATAAGAGACCCCAGAACCTGCACCCTCAAAGATACAGTTCCTCTAACAAGACCATCCTACTTCAGCAAGGCTGTATCTCCCAATAGTGCCATCCCCATGACCAAGCATTCAAACATATGAATCTCTGGGGCCATACCTATTCAAACCACCACAGGCAATTTTTTTGATACTAACATTTGTACAGGGAAGCACAATTTCTTAGCTGTAATTTAGATATTTGATTTAAGTGCTAACAGCTTGGACTTTTGCTGTATAACAACTTATGAAATTTTGTCTCAAGCAGAAGTCCTTCATATTTCATAAGCAGATCTTTTATGAGTTGATGCTTCTTTCATGCCTTGTTTTTAACCATGTCTGGTGCTATATACCCATGATTCAAGCACTCAGGAGGCTGAGGCAGGAGGATTGTGAGTTTGATGCTAGCCTTGTCTATGTAAAATCAAACTCCGTCTCAAAAGCTATGCTTTTTATTAGGACAGTTAAGTGTGATACAACATATTTACCAAATGTGTGTGGTTTTTATAAAGCAAAGTCATGACATAGTAAAGATTGTACTTCTTTATTATATATTAAATCAGGAATGGCATCATGAATGATAACTGTATTTCTATATTAATTAAAATAAGTAATTATGGAATAAATTGCATATCAAGATAGCTGAAATGGTTACCATTTCAAATATATTTTCAGACACTTGCTAACTGCTGTAGTTTGTTACACTATTGCATTTGTGATTCAAGAACATAAACTATTTTAATTAATAGTTAACTACAAATAAACACTCAGTTGTTTTCATTCCTGTGTGCTAATTCCCTTTCTTTCACTAACCATCCTCTTAGGATCTTCAGGCTAACCACCCTTGACTTGTGCTAGAAAGATGGCTCAGGGTTATAAGCCACTTCCTACCAATTCTGATGACCTGAGCTCAATTCCCAGGGCCTACTTGGTAGGAGGAGAGAACTGACTTCTGCAAATTGGTATCCGATTGATGTTCACATTCATTCCATGGTCGCAGGTAATTAAATAATTTTTTTTAAGGAAAAAGAACCTGTAACCAAACCATCCAATAATAATTTTTCATGAACCCATCATTTGATTAATGGTTATAAATGGTGTTTTTGTTAATAAATCTCTCATTCCTTTTCCTTGTAGAGCTAGAATATTTTCAAGAATTTTCCACCATGTGTGCTATTTAGCTCTCATCCTGAGTTGTTCACACTGAACAAGGAGTCCTAATTGGTCCTCTAAGAACTTATTTGCCCAACATCAAATAGGTAAAAGGCAATAGAACTGGAATTTGAGCACAGATGTGTGTCAATCCACAGTCTATATACTAGATTCACATTCTCTTCTACCATTTACTAGTTGATGAGCCTTCACCGCCCCATTTTCCCAGGACAATAGCCTTTCCAGTGCTGCGCCAGAAAGGCTGGCCCTCAGTCCTCACTACTTCCTCAGCTGATTTTCCTCGGGGAAACTGATGGCTTTGGTGAATGTACTGTAAGCTGTCCCTGGTGCCTCCCCAAATTGACAGAAGACTACAGAGCAGCCTTGCCAACAAGATCAGAGTGAGAATTCCCCTCTGTCACAGTCTGAGATAAAATGTGTTTTGTGGAAACAACAGCTCTGTGTTGACTCATCTTGAGCTTATTCTCAGCAAAAATCCCAAGCTGTTTTCACACATGCTGCTGTGAAGCAAAGCTCCTCCATCTTGTTGAGCACATGGTGAGCTGGACCCTGGGAGCTCACCCACAGGAAGAATTCTCATCTGCAGATCTAGAGCAGGAAGAGGAAGACAGCCCAGGAATGTGCGAATGTGGATGTGAAACAGTTTTGGGTACAGTGGTTACTTCTTTCCAAACTTGCACTGATTAAAGTATGATAGGATTTTTCTTAATTGAGCAGTAATTCATTTTAGCAGTCATTCATTCAAATAGCAATTCACTGAAGCAGATATTTGCTTAAAGAATCCACATGTTTGTCTAGCCATCTACCACCCACTCATTGGCACTGGCTGAGTAGTCTCCCTCTGGTGATGTACAAGAGGACATTTGATGAAGAAGAAAGCTTAATGCTTAGCAACCACGTTTGATGATGTATTCAAGGAACAGGAGACTCTGTAGCCCGCGGAAGAGTTTTATGTTGACTTTATCTTTGCTAAATAGTGTGTTGGGAGAATTGAATGCAGGTGGTAACAGTGATATTCTTCCATTATAGAGATTTGTGTCTCTTAAAGTCCTTTCTGTTCTTCATCCTCTTGTTACAGACATGTATTTTTGCAGGGTGTGATTCTCAGCATGGCTTTTAAGTGTATGGCAATATTGTCATGCATTTGCTTATAAAATATGGCACAAAGTATAAGAAGTCTTCACCTTGCATACCAGTGTGTAGCTGTAAAGATTGACCATTCAAATGGAAATCATATACAGTAAAACTAATCTATGGCATATATATGACTTTTTCATGAATCTCAAATAAGTCTCATAAACATTCAAAACAATCTTGCCACAGTTTATATGCGAATTTAGATCTGGGAATATTGTAAAATGAATACATGGGTAGCACACCGTGGTTTTAAACTATAGATACATTGAAAACTAATGGGGATTATTTTTGCTGAAGCACTTCCCAAGAGCAGCTTGAATGGTGGGTGCTTCCTGGCCTTCATTTTCTCAATCAGTGATGGAGTCTGAGAAGATAACATGGATCACCTTCCAATATTTCAGCCTTTGTGAGGTCACTATGAAATATGAAAAGTTTCAAGAATGATTCTTTTTGCTGGCCCCTTTTCTTTTGGCACATCTTCCAGCTTTCTGTGGTAGCTGCTCCCATCCTGTCTGACAGTGTTTGAATTTGCCAAGCTCCTCTGACTGCTAACACAACAATAAAGTCTGGGGCTCTGTAGCTTCTGTTTTGTTTTCTTTTGTTTTGTTTTGTTTCCTATAACTTTAGTTATGTTTAGAGCCAGTGTCCACATTTCAGGTTGCCACATTTAGTTTCTCTGCTGTGCCTTTGTATAGTTTATGCCCAGGTCCCTCTTTTGATTACTTTAGTGAGATGTTCTGAAAATTTATCAGTAGGAGGTCACAGAACAACATATATTTTGCTGGCCAATTCATTGGCTATGCATACCTGAATTCCAGATACCTAATGAATAATCACTAGCAATTTGAAAAGGAGCAATGTTAGTAAGTACTGGTGATTCTGTACCTGTTTTATACACTATGATTTGTGGACTGAAAATGATCTAGTGGCAGAGTTTGTACTTTATGCAATGACTCAGAGTTACTCTTTCATAGCAACTGAAACTGAACCATGCTCTTGGGCATAGAATACTACTTAACTCAACTGTGGTAGTTGAAATTAGGCATGTTGAGCTTATGGGGAGTAAGGGCTCCCTGTAATCTGCAGAACTTGGTTCCAAGAAAATTGCAAATAGCAATTAAGCTTTCAGTTTACCTGAGAATGAACAAATAGCTAAGCAACTGCTTCCTGCCTCAGTAATCAGTCACACTGAGTTACCAGGACTGAGCAGCATGGATTATGGAGCCTCTCCAGCATGGCAGAAAGTCCTGAGGTCAGCACTGGTCCATAGGAAGTAATGGAAGTTGTTCAAATTATTGTAGATCTATGACAATCAATACCATTCAAGGTCCAAAATATTATTCCTCCCAAAATGAATGATTTGGTTTTGCTTTTGTTTCTTCACACACTAAAGAGAATCCAGTAAGATTCTGAACACACTAAGTATGCTGAGATATGTTACTTTTGCACTTAGGGCTTTCATAATTACTATAGATTATGTTTTTAAAATATGTATGTTTCATGTTGATCTCAGAGCATGAACCATTGGAGTTCTGTTTAGGACATTTCCCCCTGTGCCAATGAGATCAAGGTTCTTTCCCACTTTCTTTTCTGTTAGATTCACTGTATCTGGTTTTATGTTGAGGGCCTTCATCCACTTGGACTTGAGCTTTGTACAAAGTTACAAATATGGGTCTATTTTCATTCTTCTACATAGAGACAGCCAGTTAGACCAGCACCATTTGTTGAAGGTGCTTTCTTTTTTCCACTGTATATTTTTGGCATTTTTGTCAAAGATCAAGTGACCATACGTGTGTGGCTATATTTCTGCATCTTCAATTCTATTCCACTGATTGACTTGTCTGTCTCTATATGAATATCATGCAGTTTGTTGTTGTTGTTGTTGTTGTTGAAATCACTATTGCTCTGTAGTAAAGCTTGAGGTCAGGGATGGTGATTCCTCCCTTTTCCTGTTCTTTTATTGTTAAGAATTGGTTTTGGTATTCTGGGTTTTGGTGTCTCCAGATGAATTTAAGAATTCTTCTTCCCATGTCTTTGAAGAACTGTGTTGGGATTTTGGTGAGGATTGCATTGAATCTGTAGATTGCCTTTGGTAGGATGGCCATTGTTACTATGTTAATTCTGCCAACCTGTGAGCATGGGAGATCTCTCCATTTTATGATACTTTCTTTGATTTCTTTCTTAAGAGACTTGAAGTTATTGCCCTACAGGTCTTTCACTTGTTTGGTTAGAGTTACCCCAAGATATTTTATATTATTTGTGGCTATTGTAAAGGGAGTTGTTTCCCTAGTTTCTTTCTCAGTCTGTTTATCCTTTGTATAAAGGAAGGCTACTGACTTATTTGAGTTAATTTTATATCCAGCCACTTTGCTGAAGTTGCTTATCAGCTGAAGAAGTTCTCTGGTAGAATTTTTGGGATCACTTATGTATACTACCATATCATCTGCAAATAGTGGTCTCTTTATTTCTTCTTTACCAATTTGTATCCTTTCATCTCTTTTTGTTGTCTTATTGTTCTAGTTAACTCTTCAAGTACTATATTGAATAGATACAGGGAGAGTGGGCATCCTTGTCTTTTCCCCGATTTCAGTGGAATTGGTTCAAGTATGTCTCCATTTAATTTGATATTGGTTGTTGGTTTACAGTAAATTGCTTTTATTATGTTTAAGTATGGGTCTTGAATTCTTGATCTCTCTAATACTTTTAACATGAAGGTGTGTTGTATTTTGTCAAATGCTTTTTCTACATCTAAGCAGATGATCATGTGTTTTTTTGCTTTGAGTTTGTTTATATAGTAGATTACGTTAATGAATTTTCATATATTAAAACAACCTTGCATCACTGAAATGAAGCCTACTTGATCCTGGTGAATGATGGTTTGATGTGTTCTTGGATTTGATTTGCAAGCATGTTATTGTGTATTTGCATCAATATTCATAAGTGAGATTGGTCTGAAGTTCTCTTTTTTGGTTGGGTCCTTGTGTGGTTTAGGTATCAGAGTAATTGTGGCTTCATAGAGCCAGTTAGGTAGTCTTCCTTCTGATTATATGTTATGGAATAGTTTTAGGACAATTGGTATCAAGTCTTCTTTGAAGATCTGGTAGAATTCTGCACCAAATCCATCTGGCTCTGGCCTTCTTCTGTTTGCTTGTGAGATATGGGCCAGTTTAGATAGTTTACCTGCTCTTTATTGAACTTTTATATGTGGCAAAGGACATAGTCAATAAGACAAATTGTCAACCTACAGATTGGGAAAAAAATCTTCAGTAACCCCACAACAAATGCAGGGCTAATATACAACATATATAAAGAACTCAAGAAGTTAATAACCAAAACAAACAAACAACCCAATCAAAAAATGAGGTATAAAACTAAATCAAGAATTCACAACTGAGGAATCTGGAATGAATGAGAAGCACCTAAAGAAATGGTCAAAGTTCTTAGTGATCAGAGAAATGCAAATCAAACGACCCTGACATTCCACCTTACACCAATCAGAATGGGTAAAATCAAAACCTCAGGTGACAACACATGTAAGAGAGAATGTAGAGAAAGAGGAACACTCCTGCATTGCTGGTGGGATTGCAAACTGGTACAACACTCTGGATATCAATTTGGAAGTTCCTCAGAAAATTGGAAATAGATCTACCTGAAGAGCCAGCTATACCACTCTTGGGAATGTACACCAAAAATGCCCCACCATGCCACAGAGGCATGTTTCTACTATGTTCATAGCAGCATATTTGTGATAACCAGAAACTGGAAACAATCTAGAAGTCCAACAACAGAAGAATGGATACAGAAAATGTGGTTCATTTATATAGTGGAGTACTACTCAGCAATTAAGAACAAAGACATCCTGAGTTTTGCAGGCAAATGGATGGAACTAGAAAATATCATCCTGAGTGAGGTAACTCAGACACAAAGATGTACATGATATGCACTCAATAATAAGTGGTATTGGCAAAAAACAAAAACAAAAACAATAATCAAAAAACAAGATACAGTCCACAGAATTCAAAAAGGTCAACAAGATGAAGTGCCCAAGTGAGGATGCTTCAGTCCCACTTGGGAGAGAGAAGAAAGCAATCACAAGTTGTGATGGAGGGAGGGACCTGGGAGGGAAAGTGGACATGGTGAGGGAGTGGTAGAGAGGGGGGAACCTGATCTGGCATTGGGTGAGGGAAAAGGACTGAAGCCCTGAGGGCTAGCAGAAGGAATGGCAACAGGCAACCTCAGGATATAGGAAGTTGGTAGGACCCTCCAGAATGCACTAGAGACCTGAGAGGTGAGAGACCTTAAATGAAATGCCAGACAGTGGGGAGAGGGCATTTATAGAACACACCTCCTACAGGGAGACAGGACATCAAGTGAGGGATGGGGTTGCCATCCCACAGTCACATCTCTGACTCATAATTGTTCCTGTCTGAAAGAATTACAGGGATGGAAATGGAGAGGAGCCTGAGAAAAAGAAGGTCCAGTGACAGGCCCAAAGTGGGATCCAGCTCAAGGGGAGATCCCAAGGCCTGACATTATTACTGAGGCTGTGGGATGCTTACAAATAGGGATCTATCATGACTGCCCTCAGAAAAACCCAACAAGCAGCTGAAAGAGTCAGATGCAAATATTTGCACCCAACCAATGGACAGAAAGAGCTGACCCCTGTTATTGAATTAGGAATGGCTGAAAGAAGCTGAGGAGAAGGGCGATCCTATAGGAAGAAGCAGTTGCAATTAATCTGCCCCCCCCCAAGATCTCTCAAACACTTGACCACCAAACAGGCAGTCTACAACAGCTGATATGAGGCCCCCAACACACACACAGTAGAGGACTTCCGGGTCTATGTTCATTCAGAGATGATGCACCTAGCCCTCAAGAGACTGGAGGCCCCAGGAAGTTTAGAGGTCAGTAGAGGTGGGGATGGGGACATCCATGTGGAGACAGGGGTTTGGGGAGGAAGTGTGGGGTGTGGAACAGTCAGAGGGTGGACGGGTGGTGAATAAAACATGGAATGTAAAAAATAAATTAATATTTAAAAATTAAAATAAAATATCCATTTGCAGATTTAAAAAAAATATGTATGTTTCATTCAATTGGAACTGGAAATAACTAAATGAAAATAAAAGGAATAATTTCATGTTCCAATAAAGCTTAGTTAATGATGATCAAGAAAATGACAAACAGGGATCAAACTAGGACATGAAGGTGGATTGGTGGCCGAGTGTGGAAATACAGAATCAAGGTTTTAGTTGGCACTGGTCACTGATGTAGCTCTAAACAATATGGTAAAATCACTAGTTTGCAAATGGTTGCAAAGAGTTTTACTGAATAGAGGAAAGTCTTCGGTGGAATTTATTTCCATTGACTTAAATAAAATAGCTACTTTTTCCAGCTTTTACTTTATGGAATGAAATATGTTATTACTTAGCAGGGAGTGGGTACAGAGACTATACCCTAATGAAGTAGGTATAACTATCAATCCAGCTTTGGAAAGACAACAATTTAAGATATTTGAGAAAGTGACCCCTGCTCAAGAAATAGCAGTGCTATTTCTTGATTGGAGCCCTGAATTAGTGACCACATTTCTATTTGTATTATTATTTTAGAGATGACGTTGGGTCACTGTTAATTGGCTTTATTAGGAGAAAAGCATAAGCATGTAGCAAAACCACTGTTGCTGTCTTTCCATTTACAGACCCAGAAGACTCACTGGTAAGTGAGGAGCAGTGGTCACCCAGAAGCTGCTCTTTGGAGGAGGCCTGCTTTCTTCCCTTCTGATAGCATAGTTCTTTCCAAGTGAGCCCGATTAACACATTCCGTACTCAAAGCTGCCACAGCGTCATATAGACACCACTCGCTTCCTCTTGGGGAAACATTTGGAAATAATTCACTGCTGAGAGTTTTCATTTTGTGTCTGATAGAATTTTCTATATTTCTTTTTGTTGCTGTTATAAATGATATAGTTTAGTCTTTAATTTTGAACAGCTTAAATAGTCATCGCTTTGTGTCTAGCTGGCTTTTCTTAAAGTAAAATTATCCTAAATTGTTCACTATCCAATCAGAATAAAATGACTTTAGTGTTAGTCCATTAAAACTCTACTGCTTGCCTTTTGTGGAGGGGTCATTTGGTTGGATTCTGGCATATGCTCACACACAGAAAGAACCTTTTCCTCCCCCTTATTTTTTGTGAGTATCTCTATTAGAGTCCAAGTCAAAAGTCCGTGCCTATTTGTAAATGTTTGCGGATAAACTGTTTTTGCAAAAAAGTTTTGCTATTGAGGGCAACTGGAAGATAGGGACTGAATGCAGAACCTCACATGCTTTACCACTGGGCTCTACTCCAAATCTGAGGTTTTAAAATTTTGAATAATACAGATGGTGATGCTTGCAGCCAACCATTGGACTGAGCATGGAGCCCCAGTGGAGGAGTTATGGAAAGGACTAAAGGAGCTGAAGGGGTTTGCAACAATATCAACCAACTAGACATCCCCCCTCCCCCCCCCAAGCTCGCAAGGTCTAAACCACCAATCAAAGAGTATACATGGAGGGACCCATGGCTCCAGCAGCAGATGTAGCAGAGAATTGCCTTATCTTGCCTCAATGGGAGGAGAGGCCCTTGGTCTTTGGAGCCTTGATGCTCCAGCATAAGGGAATGCTAGGGTGGTGATGCAGGAATCGGTGTGTGGGTGGGGGAGCATCCTTATATAAATGGGGATGGGGATGAGATAGGGTGTTTGCAGAGGGGAATTCGGAAAGGAAGATAAAACTATATCCAGGGATGTAGATATATAAAATAACCAATAAAAAATTGTAGAGGGAGGTTGCTAATATAAATCAATGAGACTTAGGTAGGCCCTAGTGGCTCTGCGTTTTGTGTTTTTAAACAAATTGTAGATCACAGGAAAACAATAAATGCATATACACATATGCACACACCGTTTCCTAAACAGTTTTAAATATTTTATTACATTGTGTGTGTGTGCACGTGTGACTGTATGCACACACCCTGTATGAGTTGGTTTTTTCCTTTCACCATTTGGATCCTGGGAACCAAATTTGGTCATAAGGGTTGACAGCAAGAACCTTTACTGAATGAGCCATTTTGATAGTCTCCAAACAATACTTGAGTTGAAGAAACCCTGGAGCCTATCTGCAGATTCAAGTTAAGGAAGTCTACATTAGTTACAGCTGAGGAAATCAATATATTCTGTAAAGAGGAATTGTGTGTTAATGAAGACTTCATTGCAGTCTGCGCTTTAACCCCTATTTTACATTACCATTTGATCTGAAGCCCAAATCTTTAAGTCCTCTCTGAATGATGTGACAACTTTACCTGTTAGTCAGCTCCTACCTCAGAAGTGTGCCTCAGATTCTCTATGTGTCTATTTCCCATCACCACAGTCCTGCTTTCTATCTCATGCCTTATGTCCCAGAATGACACCTCAATGGCCTCATGTCGTTATCCTTGTTTTGCATGAATCTTTCTACCAAGTATTTAGAATCATCTTTCTATACTAGAACCCAGATTCCCCAGTCAGCCTGTAGCTCCCACTGCCTGAAATGTTTTAGCAGTTTCTGTCTGCTTATAGAATAAATGCAAACAATTGGCCCAGGCTGCTGAAGGCCCAGACCCTTTTAAGAACCTCCTGCTTTGTGGGCCAAATACACTTACAGCTTAGCAAGTTTAGCTTTGAATGTGTTTTCTTCTGACACATTCTATTTATGCTTTCTCATCTAAGTTATTATTTATTCTACAATAGATAATTTGCATCAGGGCTGGAGACTGAGTTCAGTGGTAGAAGACTTGCCCATCTGTGCAAGCTCTGGGTTCAACACCTAACTTTATAGACCTCCAAACCAAAGCAAAACACGGAAGAAATCAATCAATAAACAAAAAAATGTAGTCAGGTCTGTTTGCACATACATGCAATTCCAACCCCTGAGAGGCTGTTGAGGAGCCTTGCAAGTAAGGCAGGCAGGCTACACTGGTTATATAGCTGCACAACGAGCCTGAAGTACAGATGAGACTTTGTCTCAGAAGCAAAGCAAAAGGCTGAAGAGAAAGCACTTCAGTAGAGCCTTGGTCAGGATGTACAAGGCTATAGCTTCAGTCTTCAGTAATACAAAAATGAAAAAAAGAAAGAAACTTCATTTGAATGTGTTACTTTCTTTTCTTCTGGCTCACTGTCTGAAATTTTTGATCAAGGGGGGAATATATATATAGAATGTGTGTATGTATAATTACATTATATTCTTTTCCTTTTGTCTCAATATTTCCCAAATAATGTTGTTAGCTAATGAATATTTATTGAGTGAAAACTGGAACAACACAAAATTCTTAAAGGTGTTTTGGCTTTAGCCTTTTCTCTTGACTTCTCACTTTATGGATTTTTATTCCCTAATTCATTTAAATGTTCATTTATAGATCACTTGTTTAAAACCTCTCGGTATGAAATGTTCTCACATCATTTACTTGAGGTTGTATGGGACTGAAATTATTGAGCAGTAGGTAGACATTGATTTGAATTCTGTAAGAAAGAAAAATTATCATAATTATGACTCTCATTTCTGTAAATAAATTTTTACTAGCCTTACTATTTGTCACTCAAAGATTTGAATAATGCTACATTGGGAACTTTCAAAGTCAGGAGTTAAGAATCCTCAAATTTCCCCCCTAAAAAGGCATGAACTTTGTTCTTCAGTGAGTGAAGAATGGATGGGTTTATCTGGTAATCTATTTTATTTAGTTGAGGGATACAGAACTACAATCTGTAGTTATTGCTGTTGTTGCTGTTGAGCAGAATACATTTTCATTTAGCTACTTATATTTAAATAAGCTAAGTCCTGACTTGCTGGCTTCATAAGAAACCCCACACTCTTGAAGAAAGTATTCTTTGCAGGGGCTGTGGCTCAGTGACAGGAAAGCTTACTGTATAATGCTTACTATACAAGCCCTGGCGTATATCCCCAGCACCCAAGTGAAGCCTGATATGGTACCTCACATCTATATTGCCAGACCTGCAGGACTTAAACAACAGGGTTCTTGGGGGAAGGGAGCTACAAGGACAAATTTTGGGATCAGAAAATGCAAAGGAAGGAGGAAAGATAAAAATTCAGTTCAAGCCTTGTTTATTCAAGGGAAATGGGGGGTTTTTTAAAGCTGCAAACCACAAGCAGAATTTGCTCAGGTAAACAGACCAAAATGATAGTGCTAGCCCACACATTAAGGTCAAAGGAATGTCTCCATTGTAAAAAGGTCCAGAAAAGAGTGCCCTCATTATAAAAGGAAAGGAATGTCCTCATTGTGAAATGTCTGGGAGTCAATTACAGAATGGATACAAGATAGTGGAAGAAGCAAAAGAGTGTTAGATAATGGCCCTGGGACAAGATTCTGGCTTCCAGGCCCCAACACTGTATATCCAGAATACCTTCAGCAACATGGAAGGCAGAGCCAGGGGAATCCCCCAAGGTCCTGGGCCGGATAACCTGGTTTATGTAATGGAGAGAATACCAGACCCTGCCTCAAAGAAGGTGGAAGGAAAGGACTCACAACAGAGATATTCCTCTGAATGTCACATGTGCCATGCTTTGAACACATCTGCACTTACATTACATGTACACATGTACATACACATACACATTGCACACATACACACAACAAAAAATTAAAATGCTCATTTAAAAATCTTTCTTTCCAAGAGTGAGCTATGAAAAGGCTGTATTTATTCTTCCAGTAAATTATGCCTGAAACCTTTCATTAAGTGTATGGAACAAAAATGCTAGTTGAGTCTGTCTTTATTTGGGGTATTTCCCCAGTTTCAGGACATCTGTGACTGCCACCCCTGTCTCCATCTTTTATCTTCTTACATTGTGTCCTCTCATTTCCCCATTTCTCCTTCCATGTTAATTTCTGTCAGCTCATATCCTTTAGACAGTATGGAGGATGGGGACCCTAGGTTGCTTTGGCCAACATTACTGAAGATCTAATGCAAAGGGGCTCTTTGGGGGGAGGAGGGGGACTTTTTAAAAAATTACTATTTTTTAACAGTACCCCCTCATGGTCCTCCCTCCCACAATTCCTCATCTAGTTCCTCTTCTGCCCTGTCAAGAGGATGTCCTTACACCCCCTGCCCCCCACACACATACCTTACTCCCTGCCAGGCCTCCCCACTCCCTGGGGCCTCAAGTCTCTCCAGGGTTAGGCTCCTCTACTCTCACTGAGGCAGACCAAGCATTCCTCTGCTGTGTATGTGTCAGGGGCCTCAGACCAGCTCCTATATGCTGCCTGGTTGGTGGCTCAGTGTCTGAGAGATCTCGGCAGTCCAGATTAGTTGAGACTGCTGGTCTTTCTATGGGGTTCCCTTCTTCCTCAGCTTCTTACATCCTTTCCCTAATTCAACCACAAGGGTCCCCGACTTCAGTCCAAGGGATGGGTGTAAGTATCTGCATCTGCCTCAGTCAGCTGCTTGTTGGGCCTCCCAGAGGCCAGCTAGGCTAGGCTCTTGTCTATAAGCACATCATAGCATCAGTAACAGGGTCAGGCCTTGGAGTCTCACAAAGGAGCTCTTGAACTGAATGGAAAAAAAATCCTAAAGTACAAATCCATTTATTTCTCTGAATGGAATGAAGAACTATGACAATCCCTGGAGTTGGGGGTCTCACTTCACTCTGACAGGCTCTGAGCTTAGCTGCCCAGGGTCTCTTTCTTCACATGTGTGGTGCTGGTGTGACAGTATATATATACATGTCTGGTTACTGACAATTTGTTACGTGTTTTATTTTTAGAAGCTCACCAGTAAATTACAAATTCTTAGTATTACTCTCTGATCCATGTTATATGTAAGACTTATTTATAGCATTTTGGAAATGGTTTTTACACTAAATACTTGCTGTGGTTATTAAAATTTTTTTATTAGTGATGAGTCTTAAAACTTTCCGCTGTAAGGTATATGATATTTCTTCAATCCCAACATTCTCCAACTCTTAGCTTCTGAGAGCATTTTTATAACATTTTCATATTTGGTGTGTCCCATTTTTGTCTTTATATTTGATGGATAGACACATTTGAATGACAGTTCATCTTCCCTTCCAACATTCTCCTAAACAGAATCATCTAAACCAGAGATATTTTTGTCTATACTTAGTACAATAACAATAATAATAGATTTTCATAATGGTTACTCAGAGACATTGTAAGACCCAGAAATGACTTCTATATCATTAAAAAAGGGGGAAAGGGAGTCCTTGAGAAAATATTTTTATTGCTTTATCATAGAATAATGTCATATTCTTGGTATTCACACTAATATTCTATTTTTATTGGATATTTTCTTTATTTACATTTTTAATACTTTCCCCTTTCCAGGTCTCCCCTTTGGAAACCCCCTATCCCATCCCCCCTCCCCACCTTTATGAGCATGCTCCCCTCCACCCTCTCCTGTCCTCCCACTGTGGCATTTCCCTATACTGGGGCATCGAATACCCTCAGACCCAAGGGTCTTTCCTCCCACTGATGTCCAACAAGGCCATCCTCTGCTACATATGTGGTCTGCCCAATGGGTTCGGGAAGTGCTTGCTGATAAAAGCCTTATATGGCCATCTCCTGGGAGTCTCTGCCAGAGCCTGATATACAGAGGAGGAAGCTCTCATCCAACAATTGGACTGAGCTTGTGGGTCCCTGATGGACTTGGAGAAGGGACTGAAGGTGCTGAGGGGGTTTGCAGCCCCATGGAGGGAGCAACAATGTCATCAGGCACATTAATTTTCTTGTCTCCTTCATTGCAGTCAAAACTAATATATGTTTCCCTGGCAGGGCCTGGAAACCCCTTTACCACAATGCTCTAAACAGCTCCTACAAGTTGGATGGAGCTAGCAAAAGAAACAAAGTTATTTAGCAATAAACTTAATCTAGGCATTGTGGTAAAAAATAAATGCTGCCCATTGATGGGTAATCCAGACCTCAGATTTCCAAGGCAGTACATGATGGTACAGCATGATGAGGAAAGAAAAAAAGGAGGAAGGAAAGTTATCGAGCCTTCAGACTAGCAGTTGGGACTCTAGCCTGGAAGTGATGTGTATCATTTTTGCATTTGACATGTAGAACTACAGTCCTAGGTTGTTACTCAAGTGCCAGCTCCAAGGCAGAATCTTATTATGTTATTTTGTTGTTGTTGTTGTTGTTGTTGTTGTTGTTTTTCCGAGACAGGGTTTCTCTGTGTAGCCCTGGGTGTCCTGGAACTCACTCTGTAGACCAGGCTGGCCTCAAACTCAGAAATCTGCCTGCTTCTGCCTCCCAAATGCTGGGATTAGAGGTGTGTGCCATCACCACTGCCCCGGTTTTTTGTTTGTTTGTTTTGTTTGTTTTTTTCATTTTTTATTGGTTATTTATTTACATTTCAGATGTTATCCCCCTTCCCAGTTTCACCTGAATAAGCCCATTGTCCCCTCCTCCCTCCCCCTGCCTCTATGAGGGTGTTCCTCCACCTGCCTACCCACTCCTGCCTCAGCAGCCTACTGTTTCCCTATCCTGGGTCATCAGCCTCCATAGGACCAAGGGACACCCATTCTAGTGATGCCAGATAAGGCAATCCTCTGCTACATATCCAGCTGGAGCCATGGGTACCCCCGTGTACTCTTTGGATTGTAATTTAGTACCTGAGAGCTTAGGGGGGTCTGGTTGGTTGATATTGTTTTTCGTCCTATGCAAACCCCTTCAGCTCCTACATCCCACTGGGGTCCCCATGCTCAGTCCAATGTTTGGCTGTGTACATCCACATCTGTATTGATTCAGCTCTGGCAGAACCTCTCAGGGGTTTGGTGGTCCAATGTTTGACAGATCTCAGGGGTGCCAAATTAATTGAGACTGCTGTCCTCCTGCAGAATCAACCTTCTCCTCAGCTTCTTCCAGCCTTTCCTAATTCATCAACAGGGGTCAGCTGCATATGTCCATTGGTTGGGTGCAAATATCTGTATCTGACTCTTTCAGCTGCTTGTTGAATCTTTCCAAGGGCAGTCATGATAGGTCCTTTTTTGTGAGGGCTCCATAGCCTCAGTAATAGTGTCAGGCCTTGGGACCTCCCCTTGAGCTGAATCACACTTTGGGCCTGTCACTGGACCTTCTGTTCCTCAGGCTCCTCTCCATTTCCATCCCTGTAATTCTTTCAGACAGGAACAATTATGAGTCAGAGATGTGACTGTGGGATGGCAACCCCATCCCTCACTTGATGTCCTGTCTCCCTGTTGGAGGTGGGTTCTATAAATTCCCTCTCCCCACTGTCTGGAATTTCCTTTAAGATCCCTCCCTTTGAGTCCTGAGAGTCTCTCACCTCCCAGCTCTCTAGTGCATTCTGGAGGGTCCTACCAACTTCCTATCTCCTGAGGTTGCCTGTTGCCATTCTTTCTGCTGGCCCTCAGGGCTTCAATCCTTTTCCCTCACCCAATGCCAGATCAGGTTCCCCTCTCCCTACCACTTCCCCACCACATCTACTTTCTCTTCCATGTCTCTCCCTCCCTCCCCACTTGTGATTACTTTCTTCTCTCTCCCAAGTGGGACTGAGGCATCCTCACTTGGGCACTTCATCTTCTTGAACTTTTTGAGTTCTGTCAACTGTATCTTGGATATTCTGGTAGTCTTTCTTTCTTTCTTTCTTTCTTTCTTTTTGTGGCTAAAAACCACTTATTATTGAGTGCATACCATGCACACAACCTTTTGGGTCTGAGTAACCTTACTCAGGATGATATTTTCTATTTCCATCCACTTGCCTGCAAAACTCAGGATGGCCTTGTTCTTAATACCTGAGTAGTTTTCCATTGTGTAAATGAACCATATTTTCTGTATCATTGGACATCTAGGTTGTTTTCAGCTTCTGTCTATCACAAAAAAAGGCTGCCATGAACATAGTAGAACAGGTGCCCCTGTGGCATTTTTCGGGTATATTCCCAAGAGTGGTATAGCAGGGTCTTCAGGTAGATCTATTTCCAATTTTCTGAGGAACCTCCAAATTGATCCAGAGTGGTTGTACCAGTTTGAAATCTCACCAGAAATGCAGGAGTGTTCCTCTTTATCCACATGTGTTCCTCTCCAACATGTGTTTTTACTTGAGGTTTTGATTTTACCCATTCTGATTGGTGTAAGGTGGAATGTCAGGGTCGTTTGATTTGCATTTCTCTGATCACTAAGGACTTTGAACATTTCTTTAGGTGCTTCTCACTCATTCCAGATTCTTCAGTTGTGAATTCTTGGTTTGGTTTTATACCCCATTTTTTGAATGGGTTGTTTGGTTTTTAGGTGATTAATTTCTTGTGTTCTTTTAATATTCTGGATATTAGCCCTCATTATCTCTCATTAGGAGAGATCTCCCATGCTCATGGAGTGGCAGAGTTATCATAGTAAAAATGGCTATCCTACCTAAGGCAATCTACAGATTCAGTGCAATCCTCATCAAAATCTCAACACAATTCTTCAAAGACATGGAAAGAACAATTCTCAAATTCATCTGGAAAGGCAAAAAACCCAGAATAGCGAAATCAATTCTTAACGATAACAGAACAGCTGGCAGAATCACCATTCCTGACCTCAAACTTTACTACAGAGCAACAGTAATAATAATCATAATAATAATATAAAAACCCTGCATAGAGACAGACAAGTCAATCAATGGAATAGAATTGAAGACCCAGATATAAAACCACACACTTACGGTCACTTGATCTTTGACAAAGATGCCAAAAATATATAATGGCAAAAAAGAAAGCATCTTCAATAAATGGTGCTCGTTTAACTGGCTGTCTGTATGTAGAAGAATAAAAATAGACCCATATTTGTCACTTTGTACAAAGCTCAAATCCAAGTGAATCATGGACCTCAACATAAAACCAGATACAATGAATCTAATAGAAGAGAAATTGGGAAAGATCCTTGAACTCATTGGCACAAGGGGAAATATCCTAAACAGAACTCCAAAGGCTCATGCTCTAAGATCAACAATTGATAAATGGGACTGCATGAAACTAGGAAGCTTCTGTAAGGCAAAGGACATAGTTGAAATGACAAATCGGCAACTTACAAATTGTCCAAGATTCTTATTGACTATTATAACACCTATATGACCATACAGTTTTTTGTTCTAGATCTCCTGTCTTAACCTCCTGTGTGCTGGGATTATAAGCATGAGCCACCATGCCCAGTGTAATCTAAAGCATATCCTTTAGAACGTTTGTCCTATAGAGGGTTCCTTAAGTCATTTATGAAACAATAGGTTTAAGAGAGGCAAGTAACTTTGTAGATAGAAGCAACTGCCCAATAGCCTATCTTCTCTTGAGACTTATCTTTAGAAAGAACTGACTCTGACATTTTTCTCTGACCTCCACATGTACAGTGGTACCAATGCACCTGTATATCCACAGCATACACATACATACACACAAAATTAGTAAAAATAATAATTTTAATTTTATAATTATGCAAATTTGAGAAATACTACTTAGTCTAATTTTTTTTGGAAGAACACAATTAACTATCCTGATGAGGTTGAGGAGGGCTATATTGTATTAGAACTAGTGTTTAACAGTGTTACTGGACTGCAAGAAATTTATATCAAGAAAAGTATTGTGGAACTAACATTTCCCCATAACACTGTAGTCAGAGTGCAGTGTGTGCATGGAGACCTGCTCACTGTTGGAAGCATGGAGATGCAGTAAGTAACTGTGCTTCATGGCCCCTGCCATGCTTTTCACTTAATATCTTGAACATTCATTAGAACTCCTGGGGCTTCAACTTCCAAACCTGAAAACAGAAAAGTGGTTGTCATAGTACCTACCTCTATCACTGACTGTCCCTAGGACATAACACACAGTGCACATACTTCGGATGTTGTTTGCTTTCTCACAGCTGAGCAGTTTAATGTACACATATTTCCCCAATGTGATACTAGCACATCAATCAATATAAGATTCCTTTCTGTTGAAAATTCATAGATAATATGTGAAATTTAAGCCAAATACTACACCAGAATGTAATATATGTACACTTTCCCCTGCCATTTCTATTTTATTTAAAGTTCCCTTAGTTTCTCTGTGGATGTCATTCTCACTTTTGAGCCTTCAGAGCCATGTGGAAGTTTGAGGCTGACACAAAGCACACTAATTAGACAAGGATATCTTCACATTGTCCACAGAACTATGGCCTCATTTTATCTTTGTCCCAGGACAGAAGATGAGATAATAGATACTTGTGAATGACTTACCCTGATGTGTGCACAGCAGTATATCATGACCTTAATCACAATCTCCTCAATTGATCACATTCTACACATCCATTTGCTCTAAGTTACATGTCAACCATTTATGTCTACTGCCATTGAGTGTGCTGTTAATTCTTCATTGAGTTACTGTAATGCTTATGATAGTGTTCAATAAAGTTGTGGTCGAAGTCATCAACATGCTGCACTCCTTCATTTCAGCATGTAATCATATTTATTAAATTTGAAGTTACCAGTTTTACTTTCCAATATGAAAATTCACTGAAGTACCTGGATTGCCAAGAGCATATTATCCACTTTGTTTCAAAGCTCTGTAAGTGTGCTACTTAAACCAAGTGTTTTGATTCTTCTCTTTAAAAGGGTGTGTTGTTTTTTCAAGTGCCATTAAGGTTAATTTAATGCCTCTGCAAGAAACTCTGCATAATGGCGAACACCTGTATTCCCAATGACTCAGGAGGCTGAGGCAGGAGAACCACAGAACCACAAAGGTTTGAGAGCAACTTAAGTAACTTAAAAAGGCTAAAATAAAATAAAAATTATAAAGGGTTGGATATGTAGGTCAGTGAAAATGTATCTTAACTGTTTTTCATATCCATCAAAGTCTCAAAAGGTAGAAAGGGAGGGAGGGAAGATGGATGAGGGAAGAAATTATGTTTTAGTTAGGGTTTCTACTGATCCAATGAAACACCATGTCCAAAAAAAAATTGGAGAGAAAAGGGTTTATTTGGCTTACACTTCCATATTGCTGTTCATAATTGAAGGAAATCAGGACAGAAACTCGACCAGGGCTGAATCTTGGAGGCAGGAGCTGATGAAGAAGCCATGGAGGATGCTATTTATTGACTTGCCTCACATGGCTTGCTCAGCCTGATATCCTACAGAGTCCAGGACTATCAGCATAGGGACAGCACCATCCACAATGGGCTGGGCTCTCCCCAGTTGTTCGCTAATTGAACAAATGCCTTACAGCTGGATCTTATAGAGGCATTTCCTCACCTGAGTCTCTACCTCTCTGATGACTCTAGCTTGTGTTGAGTTGCAGTTCCAGCCAGGACAAACGGGATGGAATGGAGGGAAAGAAAAAGGTGGGGAAGGAAGAAAGGAAGAAAGAAGAAAGGAAGAGAGACCTGTGAAGATAGGAGGAAAAATGCAAAGATGGGAATAAGTAACACATTCTACAGGATGAAAACACAGTATATAGTATAAATGAATACTAACTCTTTTATTGGCTCCAAAGAATAACTTTTTATCATATTATGTAACACCTCCTTGCTACAGATTCATCTGTATACATGCTTATAAACCTCATCAACACTAGTGATATGGTAACTTGATTTAATTGTTGACTTTCACATTTTTAACCTCTTGAACAGATCAAATAAAAAATAAACAAATGGGGCTGGACCTAAACACGTCTAAGAATATTTGCTGTCCCATTTAATTATCCCAGTTAATATATTTCAATTTTTCTATCATGATTATATATTTAAATATGTTACAGAAATGACTTGGACAAGTTTCTTAAATCCATCAGTTATTAGCCTTGATGAGCAAAATTCAAACTTAATGAATTTATTCCTAATGTAGCAACATAACAATCATTTGATATCTCTGGACCAAGAGTCTCACTTTGCATTTTTTTCCTTTACTCTCAATCCAGACAGACCTCTGATTTTTGTAGCTTTGGATACAGCAGAAGAGGTCTCAGAAATAGTGTGGAGTTTTCATGCTTGGAGCCCACAGTAATTGGTAGCAATTGGCTACAGGATGTTGCTAATAAGATTCTGTACCTCTGCTTTGAGAAGAAATCACTGCTGTTGATATCTGCTGAGGTTTAGCAGCAGAAAAGGGTGTAGAGTTGTAGCATTTTGTTCCTTCCCATTTAGTGGAAAGAGGTTTGGGCTGGAAAGCTGAACATCCTGAATTTCAATGCATGGTGTGCTCCTAGGTAACTTTGTGACTTTGAAGAAGTCAATTAACTTTACTTTTAGATTTTTCTCCCGTCCCCCTTTCTCTGTATGTGCAGGTACCCATGTTGAAGGAAAAAGACAATTTTGGGTAATGGTCCTTACCTTCCACCTGATTTGAGTAAGGGTCTATTGCTATTCTACCAGTGAATACATCATGCGTGGTGAACTTTGAAGTTCCAGGGATTCTCCTGTCTCTGCTTCCCATCTCTCTGGAGTGCTAAATTTACAGACTCATGCTATCTTATCCAATTTTATGTAGTTTCTGGGAATCTGAACCAAACTTCATGCATGAATCGATAGTATTTCCTAGTAAGTTATCTCCAGTATCCAACAAAACAGGTATTATAGTAAATAATGTTTCATGTTGTCTTGTCTTAATTTTGAATTCCTACTAAGATATTGAAGGAATGAGTGCAATCATTTATTTTTATCAAATTTCCAGAAATTACCTTCAGTGACCCTGGTGATAGTAGTTGATTATCATAATGGCCCCAATGTGCGTGTCTTCTCAAGCCCATTCTCAAGTTCAATGTGTTCTTTCCACTCTTTTTATTAACACTTATTTTCTGCATTTTCTTGTTGGCTTGTGATTTCCCCCCCCAAAAAATGTGAAGTAAGTTAACCCTTAAGAGACCTTAGAGAGTCTGCATCTTCTTTAGGATGAAGTATCAAGGAAAACGAAAAGACTAACTTTGCACCAATGCCAGTCGTCTTCCAATTGAAATAGTGACATCAATTAGTGCAGGTTAGACTTAAAGCCAAAACCACATAGAGAGTCATGGTGACAAATATATCCATCTCATGCTGTGGCCTCCCCAGCCTTGAGCAGGCTGAATAGACCTTCAGTGCTTGCCACAGTGAACCTTAATGACCCAGTTGGAGTCATCTGCCTTGCTGTACCTGTGATTTCCTATAGGAACTTAGAAGAATAGACTGCCCACTGAGCTTGCTTTGCAACATAATCCAGCTGAAACAAAGGATGGGGTCTGAGGGCTTGCCCTAGATAAACACAGTGGAGCCTTGATCAGAACCTTGTCTGGGCTTCATTCTTCTCTCATACCCCATCCTTTTCATTTCCAGCCCCCATTTCAGGTAAGCCCAGTTCTTCATGGCCACTGGATAGCTACAGGTGGTGCCCCACATTGGTTGCCACCTATTGTGGGAAATATTAAAAGATGAACCTGCCAGCTCTTTGAGCTACTGCTTCTCTCAACTTGCCAACTCCCTGGTGAGGCCAGACTGCTCCTGCACTCATGCTACTGGCAACTCTCTCCAGCTAGCCCCCACAGATTCTGGCTCACTGGATCCTGGAGTGGCTAGTTCCCTCTCCACCATCGGTGGTCCCACATTGTAGTAACCAAGTAAAGCAAAACTCTTGAACCTTATAATTAACCAATCAGATTTATGTATCAATAAATTCTCAGTTTACAAGATGCCAATACAATAATTCCAGACCCTGTTGATAATTTAAAAGCTTCATACCATATATTCTAAACTTATGCTAGCATAACTACCTGTGGCTGGTCAAAGTCACGCTGGTTCATGTCCATCACCATCTTGGCCTTCCTCCTCTCTCCTGAGATGCTGTCTCTTAGTGCTGCCTCCCTTTTCCCTGTCCAATCACAGGCCTCCTGCTGCCCTAATGTAATTGGACAGGGAAAATCCTGGAACATCATGTGACACTAAGCTCTTCCCAGGTCATCTTTCATGCAGTAGTTGAAATTTGTTATGGGCATTTAAACTCACTTCATGGCTATCTGGGGACTAGATAGTCTGTGATAGGACTTGAAAATTGGTGTCAGCAGTCAGCTGAGATGCCATGTATGTTCCCTAGTATTATGCAGTAAATTAGCTGAAGTTGTTAACAATTAGTTGGTATCAGCATACTCAAAGTGATTATGATCTATGCCAAAAAGGTGACTCATTAGCAAATGATGGATACAGAGAAAATACATACACATATGCACACAAACATACAATGGTGTTGCACAGCTGGAGTGACAAAGGGTCTTCTCCAAATGAAATTGGTATAAGCCTATTTATCTTTTTCATGATGTATCACTACTATTAATAGTTTTTAAAAGTAATGAATGTATATGCTACATGACCTGGGGTTAGGTATACAAAAGACAAACTTTGGGAGTAATTTTTATTAAATTCCCTCTATCTTTTCACTTGTTTAATATTGGATCAAGTTATCTGTTATCATTTGAAAAGCAAAGTTGATAAATAGTGGTTTTATGGCAATGACAAGGAAGACTCTTGTGTGCTACTGATATTACAGCTCTGTCTCTCTAGTTTCCACTTTGAGGAGTTGTATACATGAGATTCTAGTCTTTCTCTAGGTGGTTTATCCATGCAGACAAGGCCCACAATTGCTGGAAGCTGCATTGTTGTTATCTGGCTATTGTTTGATAAATGGGCTTACGGTAGAGTATAATTTAAACTATAAGGAGACTTCTCCCTTGTACCTCAGGGAGAAGGTGTGGAAGCAGATATGGAAAACCTCAGCTGGTTGATCAGGAGAAGTGAAAAATACTCATAAACAACCTGGGAAGGTCAGCAGTCAACAGTACAGTGGTGGAAACCACAGCTTGGAACCTCCAAGGTCTCACTGCTCAGTCAGATCTGCCCACCTGTGAAGCCCTTAATGGTGAAGAGTGAGAAGAAGGTAGCAAAGGATCCAGAATGGTTCTAGTTTGGTTCCTGATACAGAAAGTCAGAGAAGAGCAGCAAGAAGAATGATTGCTTCTCTCATAGCAAAGAATCCAGAAGAGTTCTAGTCTTTGTTCCTGAGACAGAAAGCAGAAAGAAGAACAGATGCTTCTCTGGTAATTGCACCTTGGGGTTTGTTCATATCTGGGATATGACAATGAACTTCTCTCAAGAGGCATGGTAATGTCCGAAGGCTGCTCAGAGCACTTTGTATATGGATGTGATGTTGGAGAATTACAAACATGTACTTGTTACAGCCCCATGATTGTCTTACTTGTGAGCAACAGCAGGATGTCTGAGAAGGAGAATGGCTCATTTTCTAGATATGGCCTCCTCAAAAAAATCTCTATGCTACCTATTGTGACATTGCTGTACATGTTCTGGGGTTCTGGCTGCTGCTATAGGCTGTGTTGTTGCCCATGAACTGTGTTGCTATCAGAGGTCATTTGAATGTCCACCATTGCTGCTATTGTCTTGTTAATGTCTGTGGTCTGTGCTGCCATTTGAGCTCATGTTAATGCCCATAATCTGAGATGCTGCTTGGGGCCTTGTTGGTGGCTGTGGTCTATGATAGCACCTGAAATTCTGTTGATATTTGTGGTCCATAGTACTACCAGAGGATATGTGGATCTCCATGGCCTGAACTCCAACCTGAAGTCATGATCTCCATGGTCTATGATGCAAATGGAGATAATATGGGTGTCCAGTGGTCCACAGGAAACCATATGGAAGTCCATGACCTTGCTGTTATGGTCAGGAAAGCTTCTGTTGCAGGTATTGATGACTCTAGACTCATTCTTGAAAGTGAGAAATATTGAAGCTTTTTTCAACAAACTCTCCCCTGCCCCTAACAGAAAGAAACAGTTTCAACAGAATGTTATTTAAGAGAGTCCTTAAAAACTTTGAGAGATGCTAAAGTGTAGCTCTTTACAATTGATGGATGGCTTCTGATGGGGTCATGGGAAAGGACTCAGTTTTTTTTTACCGGATAACTGGGTGTTTAGCCACTGGAAGTGTGACCATGCTCCAATGAGTATATGGGCAACACAAATTGGACTTGATATATTTTGGGGGTGGGGCACAAAGGTGGGAGAGATAAAAGGTAGATCTGGGATAAATGTGAAATGAATGTGATCAGGGTGCATTGTGTCAAATTCTCAATAAATACTACTCAATACTACGCTGGAAAAATAGGGAGGAGAAAGATAGGCAAAGGTCCCTCTTGATGAACAGAAATCATCTTTGGGGTGTGTGTGGGGGGGTAGATTTTGGCAATCTGCTTAAGAGTAGAAAGCAAATTCTTTATTTCTAAGTGTTTTGTTGACCTATGATAATCAAACTCCCCTGCTAGCGGATAATTATCTTTATTACTATCAGATGCCCTGTGGGTGGGTGAGGGCTCCATTCACCTCTTGAAAAATGAACTCAGATTAAAGAAATACCTCCTCTCCTAGTTTTCTGTTGTTGTCAATTCCTGGAATATAAGCCACATTCATCTGTTTATCTCTCCTCACCCCTTTCTCATAAAAAAATCAGGCCTGCCAAGCTGAGCTCTGCACACTTCCCTAAGGCCTTGAGTCCAACTGTGTGATGGGTTAAAGTGCTTTGTATTCTGGTGAGACTCGCAATTGCTGGATTGTGGTTTTATTAGATCCCTTTGCTTCTTGGCTGCAGGCAGAAGTAGGCTTTCTTAAAATAAGAAAAAATAAAGGGGTGGGGTGAGGTGGAGAATAAACTTAAAGAAAAAAAATAACAGTTTTATTTTCTCTAGAAAGTATTTAGAAACTGAGTAATATATGATATATGTCATATATATATATACATACACACACATTATATATATATATATATATATATATATATATATATATATATATTTATATATTTATATACATATATAATCTCCATGTCTAGCGGATTAACATTAATTTCTCAGTTATAACAGTCAGAGAACATTCCAGTCTAGCCTTTCTGTTTTTCACTTACATTACAGTCTTCAGTCAATTGCATATGCTTTTCAACAGTTTATGAGTTTTGCGCATCAGTAGGCTAATGTTTAAGTAAGGCTAGGCTAAAATGATGCCTCTTAGCTTAGTTGTATTACATAAATTTTTAAATGGATATTTTTAGCTCACAATGGTTTATTGAGATATAACATCCACAAGTTCAAAAGCATATATGTATATATTTACACAGTACCAATTTATCTATATAATTCATACATATGTATGTACACCATAAATTCAAGTACAAAAAGGACATAGAATATCCATGTAATTGTTACTATAAGTTTGCTACCAAAAGAACCCCAATAAATTTTAGCTCCTTTTCTCTAGACCTTGGTATTTTCTCAGACCAGAAATGTAAACATGCTACCTTGTCTAACTCGTAGAATGCATTACAACTTCTGTGTGTGTTTAAGAAACACCTGCTTTCTTTAAAGATTTAACTTGAAATATCTTGGGTTATGAGTAACCACTTGTAGGAACCCTCATGTGGAACATCTGTTAGTCATACACAAAGTTCAAGGCATCTTCCCCTAATGTCTTCAGCCCTCCTAAATCATCTAATATTGGACACTTTTTGTATGTTTCTATTATTTTTTTCTAAAAGGAAACTTGACAGTGTAATCATCATGTTCTAACGAGCAAAACACCAAGATATTCCAACGGCTAGTCCACTGCAGTGTGTTTAGCTGCTGGGGAAGTGGGAGGTCAGGTGATGGTGGCCCAGAATAGATCTTGCCTCCAGCAGTAATTATCTCAGCAAGTGCTGGTATCACTTTGCATATTATCATTTCTTTGCTTAAATTCTCCTGTGTGTCAAGGCATCTTCCTCAAACTAAACTAACAATCTTTTAAAGCTTTTGTTTGCTGAGTATTTCTTTCTTTATTTCTTAGTCTGCAATATTCCAGGCCCCAAGTCAATGGGACTCGGGACTTCATGTATAAACTACTGCATAAGAATGCAACTCAAAGCAAGCCAAACTTTCCTTAACATACCCCACCACAGATGTCCTCGTGTGCCCGCTGAGGCCAGTGGAGCGCTTCCGTGACCTACGTCCTGATGAAGTGGCTGATTTGTTTCAAGTGACCCAGAGAGTTGGGACAGTGGTGGAGAAGCACTTCCAGGGGACCTCCATCACCTTCTCCATGCAAGTGAGTTCACTGATTGTTCACAACTGTTTCTTTCCTTCCTTCTCAAAGCTGATTTCAAGTTAAATCTTTAATCGTCCTTCTCTGTATCCTAGCTATCTTAGCAGAGAAATGTTTTTTTGTGGTCTGCATTTATATAACAGCAGAAAAAAAATGTTATTAATGTAAGGCAGCTCTTCTGTCTGTGGCCCAAAAGTGGACTATGGAATGGCCTTATAGCGAATGTCTGCAATGCTCTTTACAAAGCAGGTGGGAGTTATAGACAAACAGTTTAAGGGGATTGAATCTGTTTGCTTCTCTGTTGTAATGAGACACAAACCAAAGGCAACTTGGAGGAAGAAGAGGTTTCTTTGGCTTGCTTGTCTACACTAAAGCCAATTATTGAAGAAAACTAGGACAGGAGATTAAAAGTTAGCAACCTGGAGACAGGAACTGAAGCAGAGACCACAGGAAGCACTGCTTACTGGCTTGCTTCTGGGCTCATATTCAGTTACCTACCTTTGGTAGACAGCCATGACCACCTGCCCAGGGGTAGCTCTGCTCACAGTAAGCCAGGTCTTCTCTCATCAATTAGCAAACTAGAGAATGCCCCTACAGACCATGCCCACAGACAAATCTGATGGGGGCAATTTCTCAACTGAGACTTTGGCTGCCCAGTTGTTTCTAGGTTGTGACAAGTTGACAAAAACTAACCAGCACTGGGAATCTACATGAGAACTAGAGTGAGAGAATTTTGTTTTGTTGTTTGTTCTTGTTTTTGTTTTTTCTGCTTTGTGGTAAGTACTCTTTGAGCATGCACAGGCTCAGCCCTGCTGTGGTTCCTAGGAGAGCAGTGATCTGACAGCTAATGTGAGCCTCCTCTTCATGGTGCTTACTTTTCTCCAGATGTGATACAAACTGCATTGATAGGTCGGAGGTTGCTACAGTGAGTTTACTGCATATAGCCTACTACAAAATGAAGACAGCAGAACTTCGACCAGACTCTTCAGGTTGCGAGAAGCCTGTCCATGATGTGTGTCATCAGTTGGGAGCTCAGTACATTGTCAATGGCCCCATGAACCCCTTCAGATCCCTATGGATAGGGGTGGGGACAGTAGCACATGTGTAAGGGCCCTTGTGCTTAGATGCACACTAACTTCACTTTTCCACTGGTAGGAAATCAGTGGCTCCCGCACATGGGAATTGTATCCTCAGCTCTTCACACTCACCAGCATGTCCAGTATCTACATCAGTTATCCCCTCTAGTTGCTGGTCACATTGCATTCACAGTCAGGAAGCCCAGAAGGAAGAGGTTTCTTCTTTTCTTTTAGCACCAGGACACTGGCCCAGGAAATGCTGAGGTCCATTTTTAGCATTGATCTTTCCTCCTCAATTAGTCTAATCTATAATCTCCCTGGTAATATCTAGAGATTTGTTCAAAAACACAACTTGAGTCAACCTGACAACAAATTATTAATCACCACACCATCCTTACACACTTTCCTTGGATAACATAGACATCCAAAGACAACAGGAATAGAAGCCAATATATTGAAGGCTTTGACAAAAGATCTTCATCTCTTTCTGAAAACACAAATTCTGACTTGTCTTTATGGAGAGTAACTAAGCATCCCTAGAAATACAATTTGAGACAGTACTTCAGCTTGGGGTGAGTTTATAAGATACTTTATAAAACAGTGACAAACTGTTTCCAAGTAGACCAGGTAAAGAAAATGAATGAGAATATGTACCAGGAAATGCCAATGTTGGTTATCAAAAAATAATTCCATAAATATGATGCCTAACTATGGGTAGAATTGGAGCAATTTTCCATAAGAACTGAAGTGAAACTTTTATTTATTTTTTATTAGATATTTCTTTATTTACATTTCAAATATTATCCCCTTTCCTCCTATCCTTTCCCTGCCCCCCCTGCTCACCAACCAACCCACTCCCACTTCCTGGCCCTGGCACAGGACCAAGAGACTTTCTTCTCATTGATGACTGACTAGACCATCCTCTGCTACAGATGCAGCTAGAGCAATGAGTCTCACCATGTGTTTTCTTTGATTGATGGTTTAGTCCCAGGGGATGCTGGACGTACTGGTTAGTTCATATTGTTGTTCTTCCTATGGGGCTACAAAACCCTTCAGCTCCTTGGGTCCTTTCTCTAGCACCTTCATTGGGGACCCTATGATCTGTCCAATGGATGACTGTGAGCATCCACTTCTAAATTTGTCAGGAACTGGCAGAGCCTCTCAGGAGACAGCTATATCAGGCTCCTATCAGAAAGCTCTTGTTGACATCCACAATAGTGTTTGGTTTTGGTGGCTGTTTATAGCATGGATCCACAGGTAGGGCAGTATGTGGATGGTCATTCCTTAAGTATCTGCTTCAAACTTTGTCTCTGTAACTACTTTGATGGGTATTTTGTTCCCTCTTCTAAGAAGGATCGAAGTATCCACACTTTGGTCTTCCTCCTTGAATTTCATGTGTTTGCGAACTGTATCTTGGGTATTCCCAGTTTCTGGGCTATATCTACTTATCAGTGAGTACATATCATGTGTGTCCTTTTGTTCTTGGGTTACCTCACTCAGAATGATATCCTCCAGATCCATCCATTTACCTAATAATTTCATAAATTCATTTAATAGCTGCATAGTACTCCATTGTATAAGTATAGCACATTTTCTGCATCCATTCCTCTGTTGAGGGACATTTAGGTTCTTTCCAGCTTCAGGCTATTATAAAAACGGCTGCTATGAATATAGTAGAGCAGGTGTCCTTATTACATGTTGGAAGGAACATTTCTGGGTATATGCCCAGGGGTGGTATTGGTGGCTCCTCAGGTAGTACTATGTCCAATTTTCTGAGGAATCACCAAACTGATTTCCAGAATGGTTGTAACAGCTTGCAATCCCACCAATAACAAAGGAGTGTTCTTCTTTCTCCACATCTTCACCAGCATCTGCTGTCACCTGAGTTATTGATCTTAGCCATTCTGACTGGTGTGAGGTGGAATCTCAGGGTTGTTTTGATTTGTATTTCCCTGATGACTAAGGATGTTGAACATTTTTTTAGGTGCTTCTCAGCCATTGAGTACTCTGCAGTTGAGAATTCTTCTTTTAGCTCTGAGCCCTATCTTTTAATACATGTATTTGGTTTTCTGGAGTCCAACTTCTTGAGTTCTTTGTACATATTGGATATTAGACCTCTATCAGATTTAGGAGTGTTTAATGTCTTTTCCCAATGTGTTGGTTGCCTTTTGGTCTTATTGATAGTGTCCTTGCCTTACAGAAGCTTTGCAGTTTTATGAGTTCCCATTTATCAATTCTTAATCATACAGTACAAGCCATTGGTGTTCTGTTTGTGAATATTTACCCTGTGCCCATATGTTCAAGGCCCTTCCACATTTTCTCCTCTATACGTTTCAGTGTCTCTGGTTTTATGTGGAATTCCTTGATCCACTTAGGCTTGAGCTTTGTATAAAGAGATAATCAATGGATCAATTTGCATTCTACTACATGCTAACTGCCAGTTGAGCCAGCACCATTTGTTGAAAATGCTGTCTTTCTTCCACTGCATGGTTTTAGCTGCTTTATCAAAGATCAAGTGACCATAGGTGTGTGGGTTCATTTCTGGGTCTTCAATTCTATTTCATTGATCTACCTGTCTGACACTGTACCAGTACCATGAAGTTTTTTTATCACAATTGCTCTGTAGTACAGCTTGAGGTCAGGGATGGTCATTCCAAGAGAGGTTCTTTTATTGTTGAGAATAGTTTTTGCTATCCTAGGTATTTTGTTATTCCAGGTGAATTTGCAAATTGCCCTTTCTAACTCTGTGAAGAATTGAGTTGGAATTTTGATAGGAATCGCATTGAATCTCTAGATTGCTTTTGGCAAGATAGCCATTTTTACTGTATTAATCCTGCCAATCCATGAGTATGGGGTATCTTGCCATCTCCTGAGATCTTTTTCAATTTCTTTCTTCAGAGACATGAAGTTCTTATCATACAGATCTTTCACTTTCTTAGTTAGAATCACACCATGGTTTTATATTGTTTGTGACTATTGTGAATAGTGTTGTTTCCCTAGCTTCTTTCTCAGCCTGTTTATCCTTTGTGTAGAGAAAGGCCACTGATATGTTTGAATTAATTTTATATCCAGCTACTTCGCTGCAGTTGTTTATCAGGTTTAGGAGATCTCTGGTGGATTTTTGGAGTTACTCATGTATACTATCATATTAGCTGCAAATAGTGATATTTTGCATTCTTCCTTTCCAACTTGTATCCATTTTTTTATTTGATCTTCTTTATTATCTAATTGTTCTGACTCAGACTTCAGGTACTGTATTGAATAGGTAGAGAGAGAGAGAGAGAGAGAGAGAGAGAGAGAGAGAGAGAGAGAGAGTAGGTGGCTTTGTCTAGTCCCTGATTTTAGTGGGATTGCTTCAAGTTTCTCTCCATTTAGATTGATTTTGGCTACTGGTTTGCTATATATTGCTTTTATTATGTTTAGGTATGAGCCTTGTATTCCTGATCTTTCCAAGACTTTTTATCATGGATGGTTGGGTTGGATTTTGTCAAATGCTTTCTCAGCATCTAATGAGATGATCATGTGGTTTTTTTGCTTTGAGTTTGTTTATATAGTGGGTTACCGTGATGGATTTCCATATATCGAACCATTCCTGCATCGCTGGGATGAAGCCTACTTGATCATGATGGATGATCATTTTGATGTGTTCTTGGATTCGGTTTGCAAGAATTTTATTGAGTATTTTTGCATCAATATTCATAAGTGAAATTGGCCTGAAGTTCTCTTTCTTTGTTGGGTCTTTGTGTGGTTTAGGTATCAGAGTAATTGTGAATTCATAGAACAAATTGGATATAGTACCTTCTGTTTCTATTTTGTGGAATAGTTTCAGGAGTATTAGAATTAGGTCTTCTTTGAAGGTCTGACAGAACTCTGCACTAAACCCATCTGATCCTGGACTTTTTTTGGTTGGGAGACAATTAATGACTGCTTCTATTTCTTTAGGTGATATAGGACTGTTTAGATCATTAATCTGATCCTGATTTAACTTTGGTACCTGGTATCTGTCTAGAAAATTTTCCATTTCGTCCAGGTTTTCCAGTTTTGTTGAGTATAGGCTTTTGTAGTAGGATCTGATGACTTTTTGGATTTCCTCAGGGTCTGTTGTTATGTCTACCTTTTTATTTCTTATTTTGTTAATTAGGATACTGTCCCTGTGCCCTCTAGTTATTCTGGAAGGGTTTATCTATTTTGTTGATTTTCTCAAAGAACAAGCTCCTGGTTTGGTTGATTCTTTCTATAGTTCATTTAATTTCCACTTCTTTGATTCCAGGCCCCGAGTTTAATCATTTCCTGCCATCTACTCCTCTTGGGTGAATTTGCTTCCTTTTGTTNTAGAGCTTTTATGTGTTCTGTCAAGCTGCTAGTGTATGCTCTCTCTAGTTTCTTTTTGGCAGCACTGGGAACTATGGGTTTTCCTCTTAAGACTGCTTTCATTGTGTCCCATTAGTTTTGGTATGTTGTGGCTTCATTTTCATTAAACTCTAAAAAGTCTTTAATTTCTGTCTTTATTTCTTCCTTGACTTAGCTATCATTGAGTAGAATGTGTATGTGGCCTTTCTATTATTTATGTTGTTATTGACGATCAGCCTTAGTCCTTGGTGATCTGATAGGATGCATGGGATAATTTCAATATTTTTGCATCTGTTGAGGCCTGTTTTGTGATCGATTATATGTCAATTTTAAAGAAGATAGCATTAGATGCTGAGAAGAAAGTATATCCTTTTGTTTTAGGATAAAATATTCCGTAGATATCTGTTAAATCCATTTGTTTCACAACTTCTGTTAGCTTCACTGTGATTCTGTTTAGTTTCTGTTTCCATGATTTCTCCCTTGATGAGACTGGAGTGTTGATGTCTTCCACTATTATTGTGTGCAATGAAATGTGTTCTTTGAATTTTACTAAAGTTTCCTTAATGAATGTGGATGCACTTGCATTTGGTGCATAAATGTTCAGAATTGAGAACTCATCTTGGTAGATTTTACCTTTGTTGAGTATGAAGTGTCCCTCCTTGTCCTTTTAGATAACTGTAGGTTGACATTGAATTTTATTTGATATTAGAATGGCTACTCCAGCTTGTTTCTTNGGACCATTTGCTTGGAAAATTGTTTTCAAGCCTTTTACTCTGAAGTAGTGTCTGTCTTTGTCCCTGAGGTGAGTTTCCTGTATGCAGCAAAATGTTGGGTCCTGTTTACATAGCCAGTTTATTTGTCTGTCTTTTCATTGGGTCCATTGATACTAAGAGATACTAAGGAAAAATAATTGTTGCTTCCTGTTATTTTTTTTTTGTTAGAGTTGGAATTCTGTTCATGTGGCTCCTTTTCTTCCACATTTTTCCAAGCAACTTTAGCAGGATCCTTCCCTTTAGACTTATAGTCAGCAACATCCTTCTCATTCTTCACCTTCAGCTTTGCTGTCTTGGTGAGGTAACGCTGCTTTTCACTGTCTCTTAAGTTTTTCCATATCTCACCCAGCTTTTTTGCCACATCTCCAATGGTGATGCCAGTTTTTGTGGATTTGATCTTGGAGCAGAATTTTGAGCAGAATAAGAAAAATGCAGATGGAGGTCTTTTGGGGCCATTTGGGTCCTCCTTCTTTTTGCTTCCATTAGCTGATCCATAATCTTTCACCTCCCGATCATAGTGTACTTTATCTTCCTTTGCCATTTCTTCAAACTTTGATTTCTCTTTGCTAGACATGGCTTTCCGCTTCTCAGAGCACTTCTTGGAAAACTCCACAAAGTTGACTAGAACCTCTGGGTTTTTCTTTTTATGTTCTTTCCTGCATGTCTGTGTGAAGAAGGCATAAACAGACATCTTGCTGTTTAGTTTCTTGGGGTCACCTTTAACCATCCTGACTGTATTGTTCATTAGTCTTGTGACACTGTTTGAAAACTACTTCACATTAACATATGTATGTCAAGATCCTGTGTACCCTTTCCCCCTCATACACATGCCCCTTCAAGGATAAAGAACTAGGGTTTACAAAGTAATCTTAACTAATCCTCCACTATCTAGCTTGGGTCCTATCATGTTATCTTCTTAAGTATTAGTTGGGGACTATGAGATTGCTTTTAGAAGCCACTAATGATTTATGGTTCAAGTTTGAAAAGGTTTGATGTACATGTCAGATGTGTGCTTAACCCATGTCCTAACAGGGCATGAATCCTTCCCTCTGGTCATGCTCATAGCGAGATGTATTTAGCCAAAACCACTGAGCAGTAATTCTATTCTGAAACTGTGTGTTGCAAAGAAGTTTGTTGCCTTCTCTCTACAACACCGGATTTCAGTTGTACTCTTCTTGGAGACTGAGCCTGTGTGCTTATTTTCTGTAGTGACACAGACAATTGACAATGATCCTGTTTTAATGTGAGAAGCTAGGAGGAGGAATGGGTCCATGCAAGGGGGTCTCCCCACAACGTCACTTTACTTTTCTGGCTCAAGGTCAGGAGAACGTGAAAGGACTGTTTCGTCTGAACTTCATCTTCCTGCTTAAAGGATGTCTTGAGGAAAAACTGAATCAGATTCTAATTAAATAACTTCTGATTTAAAGATAACCAAACCATGGTACTTAGCCTCCCCAAACATCTTCAGCCTTATTTTTAATGTGATTAAAACCATAGATGAAACCAAAGAGCATGAAACATAAAAGGGAGTGGCCTGCTGGATAATTCATATCATTTTTTACATACCTCCTCACTCAGAAAGAAATGGGGACCTGTCTGGTCCCACACATTTGAAATGAATGGTCCCCATGAGACTACTACAAATTAACACACAATGAAATTGGATCTAAATTATTAATGGGCAATATTTCTGAATAAGCAGGCAATACCATCATTCAGTTCTCACCCCAACTTCATTTCTTTTTTCTTCCTCTTTTTCTAGGATGGTCCTGAAGCTGGACAGACTGTGAAGGTGAGTGGTTATTATGTGCATACAAATTAATACGAGTGATTATGGGATCTAATAAAAAACCACAACGAGCCATTTGCAGCACATTGCTCTTTCATTATGTTATCTTCGAGGTCAGAGAGACCCTCAGTGTTACAGCCATAAATCCTGACATTATAAACTGTGCCAAACAGTATGTTTCCCATTAGTTTACAAGACATTTACCCTTTGTAGTAAAATTATTACTGTGCAATTGCTAAAACAGTAACTAAACTGAGGAGTCCTAAATCACAACAGGGCAGGGTAGATCAACTTCCTGTGGGTTATATGGGTCCTGTATAGACTAAGGCACCCGGTATATCTTTAGTTCTTAGCACAATTTAATTTTATTTATTCCTTCTGAGTAAAGGGACATCCTGTTGTGTGTCAAGTGCCTCCCCTTTCCACCTGTCTTTTCTTTAGGCACACACATTTCTCTCTAGCTACTAAATACCAAAGATCAAACTTAATGGGATCAATGGAGTTCAAAATGGTTTTAAAGTATGCTAGAGAGGAAAGGGGGATTTACTATGATAGCCTCTGATCTAGTAAAACTAAAATTCTGGCTGGTTATGAAGCAAGAGTCCAGCTTCTTTCACAGAAATGTAAATTCCTGTAGTTCAGTTCAATGCTTAAGTGATAGAGAAGGCTGGGTTTTATGGTGATAACAATAAGAAGCAAGTTACAGTATGTTGCCTGTGTCGTACATGGTGAAATAGAGCTTTTGGGTCTCCTGGCTGGCCTTGATTGACAAGGTAACTTGGCACCAAGTCATACCAAGTAAGTATGGTGACTTTCTGATCTTGGTTTGTATTGGCTCCAGTATATAACTATAGTAAAACTTTGTAAATAGGATATCTGGGAATTTTCATGGGGACTGAATGTCTCAAAGGGGAAGCTAAGAAATTCCAAATGACCAAAAGAGTGGCCCCAATTTCTCCAAACACATGACATGGAAAACTCGACAAAGGATAGAGACATTCAACTTTCATCCATTCCTCCGTTCCCTCTCCCCACGTTAGGCAGATGTAAAAAGAGGATCCAACATCAGTGTTTTGGCTTTGAAATTGATTCTTAAAATGTAAAGGTATTCAAGCTTGGCTACCAGAGTTCTAAAACTCAGAATTCAAATATAAATTTAAATGCACTGAGTTAGTTAACATGCATGGAGAAATATCTCTTTGGTGTAGTTTCTGAAGCCATTGACAGCACTGGAGGTAGGCAGCAGCCCAGGAGGATGCACAGCTGTATAGTAGAACACTCAAGTTGATAGGACACGTATTAAACATAGCTGAAATTTATGTGAACTGGTAGATTATGTGCTCTAAAGATTTTATTTCAAAATTCTAAAGGGGGCATTTACATTATTTTCTATAAAAATGGACTTGAATAGATAAAAGTATCTTCAAAGTTGTTAAGGCCAGAAGACGGATGAACTGGACAGTGGCTGCCAATGGCTGTCTCTTGTGGTTGATAGATGTTATGTTATTTGGGAGACGGAGATTGTTATTTTATTATTATTTTTTAAATGACCAAATAAGCATTGAGAGTCCAGCAGGGCTGAAGACCATGGCTATAGAGTTTCAGACTCCAATAGCAGTATCATCCCACTTATCTGAACAAATTGTTTCTGTTAGCTTTAATCATGGTGATAGGGTATTGACTTATAATACAAAGCACCATGTGTGAATTACTGAATGTTCTTACTGCAACCCACACTGTTTAGCTTAAGTTAATTTCTGTAAATAATTGTATCCCTTTAAAAGAAATAAGAATATGACATTTTGAAATTTTTTTTGTTGTTTCCAGACTGGCCCCAGCATTGCCCCAGTACAAATGTGTTGTGGGGTCAACTCACTTCCCTTTTGGAACAAAATACATAAAGAAAAATTCATCTCTCTCTCTCTCTCTCTCTCTCTCTCTCTCTCTCTCTCTCTCTCTCTCACACACACACACACACACACACACACACACACACACACA